>NC_090652.1:111606811-111836229 GCF_040937935.1 Hyperolius riggenbachi
CTACGAATTAAAATGTACCAGAAATGGAAGAAAAAAAAAAAAACATACCTGGCGCTTCCTACAGTACCCTCCACGCTGATCACTCCCTCACTGTCCTTCTCAGCCGCCAAGATCATTGGCAACTTTCCTTGGAAAGTCCTTCAGTCGGGGACAGTTGGTGCAAGTGCAGTCCGGCTGCGCTAGTGTCTCTGGGAACATTGTATGCCTGTGCAGTAGTACTACACAGATGCAGAACACTCCCAGCGATGGGAGCATGATGGGTGAGCCCGTGCGACCGGGCATGCGAAGAACACCCCAGACCGGAGGACTTTCCGGGGTGAATTGTGAAAGATACAGGCAACGGAAGATGGCGAGGGGGTGTACAGCCTGGAGGAAGCCCTAGGTATGTATAATTTTTTTTCCCCCGTCTCAGGCTCACTTTAAGCTACACAGTAGGACATATGCACTCCCCACAGAGCTGTAGTGAATCCACTGAGAATGTTGTGCACACTAATCGCATCACCTATAAACCTGGTTCAGATTGTGCATGAAGAATGTGTAATAAAGGAAGAATCCCCTCATTCTCCTGGAGAGTACCTGCACATCACTTCTAGATGCACCAACAATTAGATTACTTAGGGCCTGATTGATGTTTTGTTCCTGTCTGCACACTCTACAACTACTCTTACCAAGGATTAGTTTTGGGATATTGCTGTAGAGTAGCTGTTAAAAAGAAATCAAGTTTAGTTAAAATGCATCTCTGGTGTACATAGGTACGCCAATGCTTAAAAGTTAGTGTCCCAATGCATTGTCTGTTTAATAAGATTCACTGGTACCCCATATCAGCTAGGTTCCGGTGCATAGATCTGCCCCCCTACATCAGATATACAAAAGGTAGAGGTCTTTTTCTGCAAGGTGGCAGGGCTACACGCTGGTACCAAGCAGATATGGGGCTCTAATGAATCTTATTATACAGACAACGTATTTGGGCATTCACGCTGACAATGACAGGTCAGAATGGCTGACAGAGTAAAGTGGCAGTTTGCTGGCAAGGAGCTTTTTGTTCCCAAAAGCAGATGCCATCTTCATATAACTGTACAATTCCTAAGTGTTGGCAGTGGTGAGATACCTGTTATGTTAAATTCTTTCAATCAACAAGATTGTAATATACAAATTAGGGGAGTTGAGGAGTCTGAGAAATCCTAAACTGAGAAGTCAGAGGATTTTTGGACCAACTCCACAGCCCTGTGCATGCCTTGACCACTTAATATATTTGTAAATCAGTGAAACATTGTAAATCAAAACATTGGGAAAAAGCAAAAAGTGAGACTGTCCCGGAAAGTATGTGGCAGTGAGGGTTAATTTACCTATATTGCTGCCTTGTCTCCATCCTCCCTATTGTGAAGACAGAAAATGTCAGAAAAATGGGGAGCAACCTACAGCAGGAATATAGTCAAGTTAACCCTCTGTGTCGTGGGCCCATTTCCCTGTATCCGCCCAGACAGGTTCACTTCTCGAGACTCTAATCTCACTAGTCCCTAGAACACATCTGATGTTGGGAACTCTGCAGTGAATTTTATGGCAGCAATTTCTTATTTATGACCAACCTACAGAAGAAGCTACTTAAAGGGACCCTGAACAGTCAATAAAAATAAAATTAATACTTACCTGGGGATTCCTCCATCCCACCGTAGGCTGCAAGGTTCCCCTAACGTCCTCCTGGCTCCTCTCCAGGTCCCGGCAGCGGCTCGGTTACTGGCGACTTTCGGGCTGAAGGTCAGCAGTACACTTCCTGGACGGGCACTCTACACGTCAGGCGGCGTGACAGTCCTGCGCGGTTTTCTAACTCTGAACCGCGCATGCGCAGCACTGTCACACCAGCCAGCGTGATGACGCGTAGCGACAGGCATGACGACGCATAGCATGCCCGTCCAGGAAGTGTACTGCTGACCTTCAGCCCAAAAGTCGCCGGTAATGGAGCTGCCAGCGGGAGCAGGAGAGGAGCCAGGAGGACACTGGGGGACCTCACAGCCTACAGTGGGCTGGAGAAAGCCCCAGGTAAGTACCAATTTCATTTGTATTGACTGTTCAGGGTCCCTTTAATTGTATTTCATGGTGTCAAACAGTCCTGAAAAAGACAAATAGATGCAAAGATGATGTGAGTGGAGCGATGTCTATGCCTATTCCTGAAAACAACAACTAATCCTAATAATTGTTGAAAAAAAAACAAAAAAAACATCCTACTTAAAATTTTCCAATATATTTATTAGATTTTTATACAAGTTGTAACAAAGTTTACATAAATATAAGATTCTTGCTAGGCGATTCTCATCACTACTCAATGCTGCTATCACTGCATTGGCAAGGGTTTAGTCCCTCAGTCTTTTCTTTACACCTTTCCAAATCACAGGCTTGCTGGCTGCTGCCGCTTCTCCCTCTCCCTCTTCCTCATCATGAGATTCTTCATCACTTCCACCTGTCTCATTAGCACTGTCCTCTTCTTCGTCTGTCTCATCTTCATCAGTCTCCTCCTCCTCCTCCTCATTTGTCGTCCTGCAACCAGGAACAAACAAAGAACTCACCATTAACATTCAGACATAGGCTCACAATGCAGAGACTCTGAGAATGAATTCTAAACTCGATAATAGGGATGGTAAATGAAATACAAATACCGTATTTTCCGCCATATAAGACGCACATTTTTTTCCTCCAAAAATGGGGAGAAAAAGTCTTATACGGCCAATGCAGGGAATCCCCAACTTACGAACTCCAGCAGATATGATCCACACCCACATCAGGGATTCCCTGCATTAGCTCCCCTTGTGGTCCGCCCCCCGGTGTATTTATCTGTGTAGCGGCGTGTCTTAGTAGTGTGCCACCTGTGTGTATCCCTGGCTACCAATGTGGTCCGCTCTCCCCCGCTTGTGTGTAATTGTCAGGATAGCGGCAGTTTAATCTACTCCAGCGCTCTCAGGGATCACAGACCTGTCTCCTTTCTCACCGATCCTCTAGTGATGACTTCTGCTATATGCGTCATCAGTAGAAGCCATCGCAAGGAGGAGCGTCGAGAGAAGAGACTGGACTGCGATTCCCGAGAGCCGATGTAGTAGGTAAGACTGCCACTATCCTGACAATTATACCCAGGGGGAGCGCACACAATAAGGGGAAGGAGGGGGGGGGGGGGGGGGAGTGGACCACACGTGGAGCCAGGGACACACACAGGTGGCACGCTAATAGTTACATAGTGCTACATACTTAAACCGGGGGAACGGACCACACATGGAACCAGGGACACCTTACTAGATATATCCCGCTACATAGATAATTACACTGGGAGAGTGGACCACACAGGGAGCCATGGACACGCACTGGAAGGGGACGAACTGGGGACCCCAAAGGACACATAGGGTACACCTAAGGAAACATAGGAGACACATGGAGGACCCCTGAGGACACATGGGGAACACTGGAGGATATTAATTGGAGGAGAACATCAACAAGACGCTCCTGGAACATAGATGCACCAGTTTTAGTATATATGTATATTTTCCCCTTGTTTTGCCCTCTAAACCTAGGTGTGTCTTATATTCTGAAGCATCATATACAGTTGCAGCTTGAAAATGGACCAATTGAATACTGCCAAAGTGGAATTCAATTGGTCCACAGATGTCTAAAAGCATTTAGTACAAAAATTTGTCCATTTTACAATATGTTTTTCATAATAACTAGCATAATTCTGTATCAAAATAATTACTGTAGCATAATTTACATTTATCTCAAATTTATTGGCACCTGAATGACATCCCTACTGACGAATGCGGACTTTGGTACATGTAGATTTTGGCAAGACATTTAATGAACACAATTTTAACACAGCTGGCACTGGCATGTAGCCATTTTAAAAAACAACTGGCAAGCTAAGGGTTAAGGTGGCCACACATGATAATAAAATGATCTGATTTTACGGCAACTCAAAAATAATCAGTTTTCCAATAAAATCAAAAGCTTTTTTTTTTTTTCTTTTTTTCTTTTATTCGAGCAAGAAATATGATCGGATTTCCAGTTTTTAGTCAATTAAAGTCCATCGGGAGTGCTGGATTTTTCTGATCATTTTTTTGATGAAAATTGAATGGTGTAGGGTACATTATCAATGTCCTTATATATACTTCCAAGCAATTTTCTCAGAGTTTTCCAAAAAAATTTTTATAATTGTGTAAAAATTGACCACACGTGTATGGTACATTGGTCAGATTTTTTTTAAATGTTACCAGTCAGAAGAATTGATTGAAATTCTTATGCCGGGAATACACGGGTCAACCGGCAGCTCGATTAGCCGCCGGTTCGACCCCAGCCGCGTCCCCGCTCCTCCGCGCGTGCGGATCGATTACCGCTCGCCCCCGCCTCCTTATCAGCACTCGATTCCCTGCAATTGTCCGCAGGCGGGAATCGAGCGGGCGCGGGTCGAGCGGCTTGATCGGGCCAGCTGAATATAATCAGCTGGCCGGATCAGCTGGTCGATACACGGTACAGAAACGTACTGTGTATCCCCAGCATTACATTGAAGAGATATTTTAAAATTTGTATGGCGTTTGGCCACCTTTAAAGAGGATCTGTGAGAAATAAAGGTAGATTTTGCTACAGTGTGTACTTTTCACTTAGAACTGAGAAAATAACAGTAATTCTAATGTTAAAATTAGGGAGAAAAGGTTAATGGGGAAGGTTAATTAATTATATTATGTAGAGGGTTTGATCTTAAAAGAGGATATGGTCTTAAAAGTGGGCGTGATTAAACAGTATTTTATTGTAATGGTTTCCACTGCATCCCCATTTGCACATTTTTACCCTACTACATTTCCCCACTTGAACTGTGGTCCCGCTCCCTTATACAGATTACCCTGGTAGTTTAGTGCCCCCCTGTATGCTCCCCTGGCAGGGCCTGCCAAGGTTCCCCAGCAATAGAAATTTCAAAGTGCATGGGCACTTAGGTTCCCCCTCAGTATAGATAGGCAGATGTGCCGCCAGTATAGGTAGCCAGATGTGAATCCCCATATTAGCCCCCCTATAACTACATGTATGTATTAGGTCCCCCCCTCCCAGTATAGATGTTCCCCCCAGTATAAGGCCACTCCCCCAAGTTTCAGCAGCCAGATGTGCCACCACTATTATCCCCCCCATATAGCCAACTGTGCCCCTAGTATTAAGCCCCCCTGTACAAATGGCCAGATGTGCCCCTCATATTAGGCCTCCCCCATTGTAGTTAGATATCCAGTGTGCCCCTCCCCTGTATTAAGCAGCCCCCCCCCCCCCTCCATGCAGAGATCATGGCAATCAGCTGTTTGGAAAAGTATCTCTGACCTACCAGGATCCAGTGGTGATCATACAGCAGGAGCCTCTGTGTACAACACTGCAGTCGTCACTGCTGAATAGATCTGGTCCCTGTTTGATAATATCATCAAGTTGGGACCCTGCTGGCTACAGAGCTGATTAGAGATGAGAGAGATGCTTTTCCAAAGAGCGGATTACTATGATCTGTGCAGTGGGGGGGGGGGGGGAAGAGAGGAATGATCACTGCTATTGGCTATAGCAGTGATCATTCATTAATGGAGGGGGGGGGGGGGTTTACACATATTCCCTTTCATTAGTGCTGAAGCAGGCTGTGATGGGAGCGCGCCCGATCGTGCACAGCTGTGCTTCAGGGAAAAATCATAAATCTAAGTCCACATGGCTTGGATGAAGTTACAGAGGATGTAGATATGCTGTACTTGTGGCTAAAGTGGTTAAAGATGAATCTGTCTCTATATAAAGTGAAAGCAAAGCAATAATATTAGAGTGCAGATGCCAGTGGGAATCCATTTTTCTGAGTTTAAAACAAGTCCCGACAACCATTTAGCAATCCAGCCCTAAATCCTTCACAGCCAGTAAAACAGCATTACATGGCTGGTCATGAGACTCAAATTTACAATAGTAGACATGTACTTGAAATGTGTGTCGTAATATTTGCATGAACAGCTGTCAGCATAGAGCAGTGCAGCAATTGTTGGCAAATACAGAAAGATTTACCTACCACTGTGACTCTACCTTAATTAAATAAACCATGTCTTCTCCTGTAACCTGGCATTGACACCCACTAAAGTTAAATAGTATCCAACCCCCTTCAAAATAAAGCATTAAAGCACACGTAACTTCAGGGTAGAGTAATTGAATACTTACCTAAGTAGAGGGAAGCCTCTGATCCATCCTCCATGAGCCACTGCTGCTGTGCAGGGTGCCTCTGAACATATCCCACAAGAGCTCGTCAGATATTTTCTAGTGGCTGCACTCCCCACAGTGTACAAGCGCTGTAGTACTGCCCATACACGAGTACAGCAACGCCTGCGCAGTAAGCCGCTGCAGCTCATTCACAAGCTGCTCCGTGCTACTGCACAGGTGCGGCCGTATTCGTGCATGTGCTGTACAGCCATGCTCATGCACGGAGCGAGCTAGAAGAGGGTGCTGGTCAGTGGGGTTGAGGGAACATGGGAAGCCTCTGGACCATCCACAGTCTTTCCTCTACTTAGAGTATTTCACTTTTTTTCTGACATTACAGGTTTGCTTTAAAGGGAACCTAAATCCCCCCCCCCCCCCCAAAAAAAGCCAGATTTACTTACCTGGGGCTTCTACCGACCCCTGCAATAGTCCTGTACCCACGCTGGTACTCCATGATCCTCTGGTCCCCTGCCGTGGCCCAGTTTAAATTTCACTAACTGAGCCTTTAACCGAAGCTGCGCAGCCCTGGCCGCACGTGTCCTTATTCGCACTTCTATTGCCGGGAGTGTCCTGCGCAGGCGCAATACGAGAAAGTCTCTACTACACCGGAGCAGGAAACTCCAGGCGATGGGAGCGTGAACGAGAATGCACGCAGGCAGGGCCGTGCAGGCGCAGTGGCCGGCTCATTCAACAATATCGAAACTGAGCCGGGGCGGGGGAGCAGAGGATCGTTGAGTAATGGCGAGGGCACAGGACGACTGTAGGGGGCCGGTAGAAGCCCCAGGTAAGTAAAACTGGCTTTTTTTTCTTAGACTTTAGGTTTCCTTTAACTCCTGCACCTACTGAAGATTTAATACTAAACTCCTTCCCGGTGTTTCATACTGTACCTCCCCTGAAGCATACATTTAATGGTGATGTGAAGAGGTTTAGGAATACAGAGCTTGGAATTACCTTCCAGAGCAGATGACTCTGTTAAGGTTGGAAAATTCTCGTCCAGACTCAACATCAAATGGATCTAAAAGACAAACATCAATGAGTAAAGCTACATATACACTTCCAATTATTGTCACCCAAAGGGATTGGGACTGGCGGCAGTTTAGGGCAGACTTCTATATAGATGTGTCACTAAGCTGGCAATTCGTCTGTTGCTAAGGAAAGGAGGAGGGATGACCCCAGCTGTCAGGATATCAGGATTCAATGGTAACCGTGAAGAAGAAAAATGTGAAACTGCAACAGGCCAAGTACAATAACCAATCAGAAGATAGCCATTAGATTGTTGACATAGCTGTATTATGATGAGCTAAGAGCTGCTGGACTAATCAAATCACAAAAAGTCATTGATTAAATTATTAGAGTTATATGGCCACAAAATCCACCCTACCGTAGTAATCTCCACCCAATAGGTGTTAGGGTTTCTCAACATTTTTTTTGGTATGTACCCCTTTTAAAACACTGTAGTCACCAAGTACCCCCTAGCATAGTAAACATTATCACAAGTACCCCTTGAAAAAAATATATTAAATCGTAATATATGATAATTGGTTCTAAACCATATCCAAGCATTTAAAATTTCTTTTAATTAGCTAAAACACTAATTTTTAAATAAGATTTATCATTTTCTAAAACTCTAAATTTGTTATTTTTGATTAAGTATATCAAGTCAGAGTACCCCCTGGAACCATCAGAAGTACCCCCTGGGGTACGTGTACCACACGTTGAGAAACTAGGGTGTACAGCATAAAAGCTGAACTGCCAGGACATAAACCTGGGGGAACTGCCTAGACTTTGCATGCTGACATGTGGCTAAATGACAGTGTATGTCTATTTTGTTAAAGCCCCCTCCAGGAAAAATACAGTTATGGATAAAGTGGCAACAGAATTCATCATACATTGTATATTTATACAGGGCATGGTCGGGACCTGGGACTGAGTTTACTATAACCAGAGGTTTACTAAATCAGAGTTTACTATATTGAGATTCTACAGTGTATAGCACTTTAGACAACGTGTTAGATCATGCATTACCTCTTTCTCAGGTTCCTCAGTCCCCAGACATTTTAGTGTGAGCCTAGTGCTAGTGCTGCCACTGAGCGAGTGCAGTAATTGGCCCAATGACTGAGCTCTGCTCCCGTCCTCGGGACTGTTGGGTCCTGTTAGAAGTGCAGGCAGCAGAGATTGGCACATTCAATGCAGCGCATCCCACCTGATTGGCTGCACGCATCTCTCTGCTAAATCGAGTCCTTGGAAGCTGGAGCAGTGGAGTGCACAGAGGGAAATGGTGTGTCCACGCTGCTCAGAAGCTCACCCCCGGGACTCCACTCCTGCCCCCTTCAAGCCAATGTGGGATTCCACTCCTGCCCCCCTTTAAGCCGACCCTGACAAAACTCCTGCCCCCCTTCAAGCCGATCAGTAAGTATATAGAAGGCTAAATGGGGGGGGGGGGGGAAGAAGCACACATGCGGGGGGCATTAAGGACAGAAGGCAGCACAATGGGGGACAGAAGGTAGCACAACAGAGGACAGAAAGCTCCACAGAAGGCTGCACAACGGGGAAAGAAGCGACACAGGTAAAGGTCAAAGGAGACCACAGGGGGACAGATGGGACACAGGAGGACATTGGACAAGCGAGACATAGGAGGACATAAAAGGAAGCAAAGACAGAGGAGACACGGGAGGTCACAAGGGGGGGGGGGGGCAAAGGAGGACACAGGAGGAACAGAGAAGGGCTCAAGAGGTACATAAGGAAAATAAAATTTGGAGGGGGTTTAGGGGAGAAGATCAACAAGACTTCCCTGCACCATGGACGCAGCAGGTTTAGTAATTTATTTATTTTTTTACCTTGGTTTTGTCCTCTAAACCTAAGTGTGTCTTATGATCTGGAGCGTCTTATGGTCTGAAAAATGTGGTACTCACTCTGCTACCAATTTCCACCAACCAAATTGCTTATCCTGATATCTCATCCAGTCCAGCCTACCAGTTATTTAATAGCTGGTGCTACACTCCACCTAGAGCCTTCTTCACCTGAACATAAATCCAACCCTCCTGCTATTCATTGCCCAGCGTATCCTGTTCCAACTAGGGACTACGTACTGTGGTTTTCAGGAGAAACCGTCCTCTACTAACTGGTCTCTGAAGACTCAGGTAAATTATTCTGACAGAACCGTTTTCCATGAATTTCATAACAACCTTTTTACTTGAAAAGGGACTAAAAGAACCAAGTTTGATTGGAGATACCTTCAACTTCTACTTCCCACCCATCTGTATAATGGTGGTCTGGGAGACAGGTTGTTGTTACCTCTAAATCTCACTAATTGATATATAGGTGACAAACCTATTTCTTCCTCCTCTTTAGACTGTGCTCCGGACAGAAACTCCTCTTCCACCTTCTTAACTTCCTCCACATTCTGGCAATTGCTGTACTTCTCCAGCAAATCCTTATTCAGATCAAGGAAGACTTTCCCCCATTTAAACTTCCTCAGCAGAATTGTGGCCAGATCTGGAAATCCTGAAGAGAGATCAAAATGTAAATGTACTCTCCCCTTCAGACAAGAAAATGTTAGTCTCAAACGGGAGCTACAGTCAACTGTTTGCTCTACAAACTGTATTGCTCTACAATACTAAAAGACTAGGAGAAAATGTGTGTATGTGGCTAGAGAACTGCTTAAGGGATAGAAGGCAAAGAGTGATGGCAAACGGAGCATACTGAAAATGGGAAACTGTTAGTGGGGTACCACAGGGGTCAGAACTTGGACCTATTCTTTTCAATGTATTTATTAACCACCCTGGCGTTCTATTAAGATCGCCAGGGCAGCTGCGGGAGGGGTTTTTTTTAATAAAAAAAAACTATTTCATGCAGCCAACTGAAAGTTGGCTGCATGAAAGCCCACTAGAGGGCACTCCTATACCATATTTCTAGTCGCCTCCGGCGATCCGCAGTAACAAGGAAGGCCGCAATGAGCGGCCTTCCTTGTTTCGTTTGTCGCCATGGCGACGAGCGGAGTGACGTCATGGACGTCAGCCGACGTCCTGACGTCAGCCGCTTCCGATCCAGCCCTCAGCGCTGGCCGGAACGGTTTGTTCTGGCTGCGCAGGGCTCGGCCGGCTGGGGGGACCCTCTTTCACCGCTGCACGCGGCGGATCGCCGCGCTACAGCGGCGATCAGGTAGCACACGCGGCTGGCAAAGTGCTGGCTGCGTGTGCTGCTTTTTACAGGGAGCAAATCGGCCCAGCCGGGCCTGAGCGGCAGCCACCGGCGGTAACGGACGAGCTGAGCTCGTCCATACCGCTAAGGTGGTTAAAGAGAACCTGAGGTGTGTCACTAGCACGGCGTTTGATTTATGGGGGCATAGAGCGCAGGGGGGGGGGGGGGGGGCCTGGGAGGGAGCAGTATAGCAACAGAGGCTGGGCATTATATGCAGACCCAGCCTCTGTGTGCTGATAGCATTCTTAGAACCTACCTCAGGTTCTCTTTAATAATCTATTAGACGGAATACAGTAATATAGCCATCTTTGCTGATGATACAAAATTATGCAGAATTATCAACACCAAGACTGATAGTGACATATTACAACAGGACCTTAACAACATGGCCATACGAGCAGGCATGTGGCAGATGAAATTTAAGGTTGATAAATGTAAAGTCATGCACTCAGGGCCGTCCTAGACTTTCCGACCCCCCTCCCCGCCGCTCTAGCCAATACCCCCTTCCTGCACGCTACCCCCTCCAGCTCGGCGTCCCCCCACCCACGGCTGGGGGGGGGGGGGGGTACGGCGAAAAAGTCTAGCACTGGCTCTGGGAGCAGGGCACTACTTCTAAGATAGATAGATAGATAGATAGATAGATAGATACGGCTGCAGCTGAAGTTAAGCTAGAGGGGGAGCACACATGGGGGTCCCAGGTGAGGGAGGGGGGGGTCCGACACCCCTCCCCGCAGCTCTGCCCAATATCCCCTTCCTGCACGCTTCCCCCTTATGCGGCGTATGCTACGCCACGGGTCGGCTAGTATAAAATAAATGGCATACAGCTGGGAACATCTGACTTGGAGAAGGACTTAGGAATACTGGTCAATAACAAGTTAGGTAATCGTATACAATGCCAAGCAGCAGTAGCTAAAGCAGATAAAATTCTGGGATGCATAAAAAAGAGAAATAATGTCTTGAGATGCTAGTATGCTACTCCCTCTGTATAAAATCACATGTGAGGCCACATCTGGAGTATGGAATACAGTTTTGGGCACCACACTATAGAAAGGACATTGACTTCCTGGACCAGGTACAAAGACGGGCAACTAAATTAATCAGAGGGATGGAAGATCTCACTTACCAAGAAAGGTTGGACTAACTGGGCTTATTTAGTTTGGAAAAAAGGCGACTGAGAGGTGACCTGATTAACCTGTATAAGTACATCAGAGGGCAATACAAAAGCTTGGCAGATGAGCTTTTTGTCCCTAGGGTTGTACGACGGATAAGGGGACATGATTTGCAGGTGGAGGAAAAAAGTTTTTGCCATCTATTTAGAATGGGGTCCTTCACAGTGAGAGAGTAGTTAAGTTGTGCAAAACGCTAGAGGTTTTTGAAGCAGATTTCAGAGCAATTCTAGGCATGTTTAGAGACGTTTTCTAAACATGCCTAGCGTTTTTTGGAGCGTTTTTGTGTAGTAGATTACAAATATTGTTACACACCTCTTTTCCCGTCTCCCTTTGCCGAACGCCAAAGCCTGAGGGCCTATTTGTCATATAAGAAATGTGGCCACAAGAACACCTGATCTAGAGGATGAACCTTTGTATCAGAGGGAGAGAGGAAAGGTGAGGACCCACAGCTCTGAGCCATCCTGTGGTTGCCGGGTCTGCTCCTCTATAGTTGCGTCCCTGGTTAGGAATATAATATACAATTTGTCTATCTTTCAGATTACACTACTTTGTACCAATAGATAGACAAGATTTAAGCAGAAATCTTGCCTAACCCCTTAAAGAGAGCCCCGTTTTTCTGAATGGGGGGGGCGAACATGTCGAATACATCGCAGGAGATTTGGGAGCAGCATAGACGATAATAGGAAATACAGCTAAAGCAGCGTACAGTAACTTTGGCGCCGTCAAAAGACGGACCTGAAGTTACTAGAAGAAAAGAAAAAAAAAAAGAAATGTTACAATAAAAGCGGTTACTGAACAGCTTCTGTAATAAAAACGCCTAAAAAACCGCTCTGATCTAGCGTTTTTCAGCTCGGTTTTCCACTTTCCTATACTTTAACATTAAGGCAGAAACGCCTCAGAAATCTAAAAAATGCTGCAGCCCCCAAGTTTGCATTTGTGGAAAAAACGAACCGCTCTGGTGTGCACTATCCCATTCACTTCTATTAGTGAAGCGGTTTTCCCCCTGCAAGCGTTTTAAAAACCACCCCAGAACTGCTCTGGTGTGCACCAGCCCTAGCCAGTGGTTTGCAAAAGTATTCAGCCCACTGGAAGTTTTCCACATTTCCACAAACATGAACCAATTTTATTGGAATTCCACATGAAAGACCAATACAAAGTGTTGTACATGTGAGAAGTGGAACGAAATTCATACATGATTCCAAACATTTTTTACAATTCAATGACTGCAAAGTGGGGTGTGCATAATTATTCAGCCCCCTTTGGTCTGAGTGCAGTCAGTTGCCCATAGATATTGCCTGATTAATGCTAATGACTAAACAGAGTGCACCTGGGTGTAATCTAATGTCAGTACAAATACAGCTGCTCTGTGACTGCCTCAGAGGTTAAGAGAATCTTGGGAGCAACACCACCATAAAGTCCAAAGAACACCCCACACAGGTCAGGGATAAAGTTATTGAGAAATGTAAAGCAGGCTTAGCCTACAAAAAGATTTCCAAAGCCTTGAACATCCCACGGAGCACTGTTCAAGCGATAATTCAGAAATGGAATGAACTGTAAATCTACCAAGACAAGGCCGTCCACCTAAACTCACAGGCAGACCAAGGAGAGAGCTGATCAGAAATGCAGTCAAGAGGCCCATGGTGACTTTGGACGAGCTGCAGAGATCTACAGCTTAGGTGGAGGAATCTGTCCATAGGACAACTATTAGTCTTGCACTGCACAAAGTTGGCCTTTATGGAAGAGTGGCAAGAAGAAAGCCATTGTTAACAGAAAAGCATAAGAAGTCCCATTTGCAGTTTGCCACAAGCCATGAGAGGGACACAGCAAACATGTGGAAGAAGGAGCTCTGGTCAGATGAGACCAAAATTGAACTTTTTGGCCAAAATGCAAAATGCTATGTGTGGCCGAAAACTAACACTGCACATCACTCAGAACACACTATAACCACTGTCAAATATGGTGGTGGCAGCATCATGCTCTGGGGGTGCTTCTCTTCAGCAGGGACAGGGAAGCTGGTCAGAGTTGATGGGAAGATGGATAGAGCCAAATACAGGGCAATCTTCGAAAAAAACCTCTTGAAGTCTGCAAAAGACTTGACACTGGGGCGAAGTTTCACCTTCCAGCAGGACAACAACCCTAAACATAAAGCCAGGGCAACAATGGAATGGTTTAAAACAAAACATATCCATGTGTTAGAATGGTCCAGTCAAAGTCCAGATCTAAATCCAATCGAGAATCTGTGGCAAGATCTGAAAACTGCTGTTCACAAACGCTGTCCATCTAATCTGACTGAGCTGGAGCGGTTTTGCAAAGAAGAATGGGCAAGGATTTCAGTCTCTAGATGTGCAAAACTGGTAGAGACATACCCTAAAAGACTGGCAGCTCTAATTGCAGCAAAAGGTGGTTCTACAAAGTATTGACTCGGGGGGCTGAATAATTACGCAGACCCCACTTTGCAGTTATGTATTTGTAAAAAATGTTTGGAGTGATGTATGATTTTCGATCCACTTCTCACATGTACACCACTTTGTATTGGTCTTTCACGTGGAATTCCAATAAAATTGATGCATGTTTGTGGCAGTAATGTGACAAAATGTGGAAACCGTCAAGGTAGACGAATACTTTTGCAACCCACTGTGTGTGTGTGTGTGCGTGTGTGTGTGTGTGTGTGTATATTTGCTCAGCTATTACATATAAATAATAATCAATACAGTTATTCTAAAGAAAGAAATTTTGTTAAACTCTATAATTACATATAATATAATTTAATATTTTGAATTACAGGTTAAAGATGGATTCTGCTAGTAACAGTTTCGAGACGCATATTACCTAGAATATAATGTCATATTTGACTATGAAACATTCTGGAATGTAAATATTAGAACTTTGCCAGGTTGTCCCATATTTAGGACAATTATGCCACCTGGCGGGTTCATAGTCTTATAATATTATTAATACTGCCATTTATTTACATGATGAAATGGTGACATCTGCCGGTGGAAAGGCAAATATATAGAACATGATTTTATATTATTACATTTTAATGTGCAATTATATCTTATATGATTAATTGTTTTAAGAAGAATTATATAATAAGCTTTATATTTAAATAAGTATATTAGAAGCCCTGTATGTTTCAATAAACCCTAAATTGCTGAAGACTTTTACAGGTCTGTGTTAGTGTCAACCTGACCAATCTTATGTCTGGGAAAGGACAGACACATTCCAAACTAATTAGCAGAAGGACACATTATCAGAAATGTGTCATGAATTACATGGTTTAATGTTTGAAAGTCCCAATGTCAAACAAGTCAACCAGCAGGCAAGATGGCTGGTGACGTCCATTTTTAATCAACTGCGTCAGAAATAACCCAATATCAAATGTCAGAATGTATAAACATTCCAAATGATGTTAATTCTCACAAATAAAGGTAATTAAGGAATTTATAAACAAAAATGTTATGGTTATTTTAAATGTCAATTATTTACGGTATTCAAAACATGATAGCATTTGACGCACAGAAGTTTTAGCCAATCAGAACCTGGGATTTAGGGAAATTCCAGATTAGGCAGCCCACTGTCAAATATGGTGGTGGCAGCATCATGCTCTGGGGGTGCTTCTCTTCAGCAGGGACAGGGAAGCTGGTCAGAGTTGATGGGAAGATGGATAGAGCCAAATACAGGGCAATCTTCGAAAAAAACCTCTTGAAGTCTGCAAAAGACTTGACACTGGGGCGGAGTTTCACCTTCCAGCAGGACAACAACCCTAAACATAAAGCCAGGGCAACAATGGAATGGTTCAAAACAAAACATATCCATGTGTTAGAATGGTCCAGTCAAAGTCCAGATCTAAATCCAATCGAGAATCTGTGGCAAGATCTGAAAACTGCTGTTCACAAACGCTGTCCATCTAATCTGACTGAGCTGGAGCGGTTTTGCAAAGAAGAATGGGCAAGGATTTCAGTCTCTAGATGTGCAAAGCTGGTAGAGACATATCCTAAAAGACTGGCAGCTGTAATTGCAGCAAAAGGTGGTTCTACAAAGTATTGACTCGGGGGGCTGAATAATTGCGCACACCCCACTTTGCAGTTATTGATTTGTAAAAAAAAATGTTTGGAATCATGTATGATTTTCGTTCCACTTCTCACATGTACACCACTGTGTATTGGTCTTTCATGTGGAATTCCAATAAAATTGATTCATGTTGTGGAAGTAATGTGACAAAATGTGGAAAACTTCAAGGGCGTCGAATACTTTTGCAAACCACTGTATCTACATTTAAAGAGGGCTTGGATGCTTTTCTTGCATCGAAGGGCATCCATGGCTATAATTTTTAGGTAATTCCTGGAAGCATTGATCCAGGGATTTATCTGACTGCCTTCTGGAGTTGGGAGGGAATTTGTACCCTTTTAAGGCTAATTGGCACAAGCCTTTTAAGTTTTTTTTGCTTTCCCCTGGATCAACTGGGATATGTGCAGGTTTAGGATGGGGTCTTATTTTTATTTTATTTTTTTTCTGGTTGACTTGATGGACGAATGTGTTTTTTCAACCAAACTATGTAACAATAATGTTAATGTATGCAATTGTAAAATGGGCCTCACAGCCTTTGCTCAATACTATATCGATGCACTTTTGGCAGCAATTACAGCCTTAAGTCTTTTTGATTATAATTCCACAAGGTTGGCACACCTATCCTTGGCCAGTTTCGCACATTTTTGTTTGCAGCATCTCTAGCTCCATCTGGTTGGATGCCAAGTGTTAGTACACAGCCATTTTAGGATCTCTTCGGAGATGTTCAATTGGGTTCAAGTCTGGGCTCTGGCTGGGCCAAAGACATTCATAGAGTTGTCCTGAAGCCACGCCTTTGAAATCTTGGCTTTGTGCTTAGGGTCATTGTCCTGCTGAAATATGAACAGTCGCCCCAGTCTGAGTTTAAGAGCGCTCTGGATCATCTTTTTATACATGATGTCTCTGTACATTGCTGCAGTCATCTTTCACTTTATCCTGACTAGTCTCCCAGTTCCTGTAAAACATCCCCACATGCTACTACCATGCTTTACTGTAAGGATGGTATCGGCCTGGTGAGGAGCGATGCCTGGTTTCCTCCAAACATGATGCCTGGCATTCACACCAAAAAGTTCAATCTTGGTCTCATCAGAGCAGAGAGTTTTGTTTCTCATGGTCAGAGTTCTTCAGGTGCCTTTTGGCAAACTCCAGATGAGCTGCCATGGGCATTTTACTAGGGAGTGGCTTCCATCTGGCATATTTACCATACGGCCCTGATTGGTGGATTGCTGCAGAGATGGTTGTCCTGGAAGCTTCTCCTTTCTCCACAGAAGACCTATGGAGCTCTGACAGAGTGACCATTGAATTCTTGGTCATCTCCCTGACTAAAGGATTGATTCATTAAACATTGGTAATATTACTGTGTACGCACAACGCACGACAATATTAAAGTTACTTCCGTGCATAAGTACAAAGATATACGCTAGCAGCATGACCCGTGGTACTGCAGTAGCCTGACTGTTACTATGGTGGGTCATGCTACTAGCGTATCTTGCGGTACTTACGCGCAGACGTTTCAGTAATATTACAAATGTTTGCTCAGATTAGATGGCTGGCCTGCTCTAGAAAGAGTCCTGGTGATTTTTAACTTCTTCCATTTTTGGATGATAGAGGCCACTGTGCTCATTGGGTTTGGGGTAAGGTATGATCTTTCCCCATTGGCAGACTTGGCTGCGGATTTGTCTCTGGCATTTATATGTCAGGAGGTGGCTCCTTTTGCAGTAAATTTGCTAAAATGTTAGAATATCCTTTTTCAGGTGTTTGGCACAGGTGCCAGCTAGCAGTTCCTATGGTATTGTAAAGCAATTTATGCGCGGTCCTAGTAAGTATTTGCAACGGAGCCGTGTAGGGCCCCTTTATCAAGGCAATATTTGCTTAGAGAAAAATCTGTCTGCCGCTACAAATCAGCTTCTGTCAGGGAGGTGGGACTCTGGCTCCTCTAAACACTCGCGGCCAGCGATGTGTTCTCAGTGGGCAGCAACAGCAGATGGCGGAGATTTGTGTGTTGAGGTTTACATGATCAATGGGTATTGGTGATAATAAATTCATGATTTCTTGGTGTTTTAAAAGCGAGGTTTACTTACGGTAAGGCCTGTAACATCTGCGGCTGCGGGCACGCAGGGTGTCTCCGCAGCCGCCTCAGTTCCCTGCTCGGAGGATTTTTCCGTTCCGCCGGCGTCTAGCACGCCGGGGACGGAATGGTCATTAGCACATAGGGTTGCTGTATCACGCGGATGCGCGCGTAGACAGGATCTTTATGCTGGGAGGAGGCGCGTCAGCTGACCCGTTGGTCGGCTGACGTCAGAGGAGAATCATGCCGCTCAGGATTGGCTAATTGTAGTGGGCACGGCTGTGAGCTCTCCTCTGCTTCTTAAGCCTGCACGATTCACTCGCAACCTGTCTGCTGTTGCGAATACATACGTGTTAGCGCTCAGACCTTAGACTAGTATACGGTGTGCTTTAATCTGGGAGGAAACCAGGGATTTCACACAAGACTAGGACTATTGTTTATTGTATTATTATTGATATTCTGTGTATGACTCTGGCTTATCTCTGACTCCGCTATTGCTTAACGTTTCTGTACCTCTGCCCATCTGATCTAGTTGCTGAACCTCTGCCTGAATACCTACTACTCTTTTGCCTACTGATTCTGTACTGTATCTGCCTCTCAGTTGCCGAACCTAGCCTGTCTGACCTCTCTACTCACCAGTGGGCCCTTGCCACTGGTGAGGTGCTTTTCTGATAGTACCCACCAGCTCCTCTGGTGAGGTTTAGTTAAATCTACTCAGTTACTGTTTCTGATAGTACCCACCAGCTCCTCTGGGGAGGTCTCATTAGACTAATCAGTAACTGTTGCACCAAGCACATCTCACTCTGTGTTCCTGTTAGCTATACTTGCATTATTGGTGATTCTGCAGATCACCACATAATCAGAGGTCTGTGTTGCTACACCAAAACATTATTACAATCGTTACAGAACAGCAGACCAGATAAAATATGGATACACTGTGCAATCGGATTGAACTTTTGACCACGACTGTTACCAATCTCGTCAAGACGGTTAACGTACAGAAGGCCCAGATAGATCATTTGCTTGAGTCAGTTAATCGTCTGAAAAGTCCGAATGCACAAGTGTCATCCCCTCCTGTTAATGAGCCCAGGATGCCCCCTCCTGAAAAATTTTCAGGGCATCGCTCTGACTTCAGAAACTTTAAGCACCGATGCCTTTCTTATTTTGAGTTACGCCCAGTATCTTCAGGCACAGAGAGTCACACTGATAAAGACCTTATCATCAGGTGATTCGCAGTCCTGGGCCTACAGTCTCCCTGATGGGCATGAGGCCTTGGCCGCTGTTCAGGACTTCTTTAACCTCTTGACGACCAGCTAACGCCGATTGGCGTAAACTGGTCGTCTGCGGGTTACCATGGAAACTTCCATGTCAGTTCACGGAAGAAATCCCCGCTGTTTACATCATACGGCGCTGCTGCGCAGCAGCGCCGTAAGGCAGCTCGGCGATCCCCGGCCTCTGATTGGCCGGGGATTGCCGGCATATGATAGGCTAAAGCCTATCCTTCAATGCGCAGGACGAAAATCCGTCCTGCGCAGCTCACAGGGGGAGGGAGAGGGAGGGAGCGGGAGAGACGGCGGAGAACGCTGCGGAGGGGGGCTTTGAAGAGCCCCCCCCGCTAAGCAACTGCAGCCGGCGGCGATCAGACCCCCCCAGCAGGACATCCCCCTAGTGGGGAAAAAAGGGGGGTAGTCTGATCGCCCTGCTGCACTCCTGATCGGTGCTGCAGGCTGTAGAGCCCACGCAGCACCGATCAGTGAAAAATCCCCTGGTCGGCAAGTGGTTAAAGCGATGGCAGTTATATATGATGATCCGGATTTAGCAATGACGGCAGAGAGGAAGCTTAAGACTCTCAGGCAGGGGCATAACTCAGTTGAAAATTATGCCGCTGAGTTCAGAAGGTGGGCGGTGTCAGCCAGATGGGGGCAGTATGCATTATTAGATTGTTTTATGTCAGGATTATCCGATGCAGTGGCTGATCTTATGTTAGGTCACCCTGAGCCTAAATCAGTTGATGAGGCCATTTCCCCGGCAATTAAAATTGATCGCCGAGTGCGATACCAGAAGCAGACTCGAGGCAGAACTCCAGGGAGACTTGCTTCTGGCATGTTCTCTCCTCCTGTTCCTCCCTCTCCTCCGCCAGATGAGCCGATGCAAATTAGACAGTCCAAGCTCACTGAGGTTGAGACGAACAGGAGGCGTACCGAGAGATTGTCTTTATTGTGCAGAGAAGGGGCATATCGTAGCAAATTGTCCCAGGAAGGCGGAAAACTCCATCGACTAGGTGTAGCTGGAGGTACTACCCTAGGCGATCCAGTCTTACCTCTAAAGAATAAGCGTGTACTGCTCCCGTGTTCTATTACCTGGGAGGATCAAGTCCATTCCACCCAGGCCTTTGTAGACTCGGGTTCTGCAGTTAATGTAATGGCATATGACTTCGCCATTTAGTTTGGTTTTCCTCTCCTTCCTGTGGGACGTCAGATTATAGTGACTGCAATGGATGATTCACCGTTGCAAGGGAATTTACCACTCAGACTCCATTATTGTTGTGTCAGTTGGGGGTGTTGCATAAAGAACAGATACAGTTTTTGGTTCTAGAGATGTCTACCTTCACAGTGATTCTCAGTATGCCGTGGCTTAGAAAACACTCCCCTCAGATTGACTGGAGTTCCAGACAATTGTTAACCTTGTCCTCCTACTGTCATCATCATTGTTTGGAGAAAGTCACAGTAGGAGCTACCGAGATCCAAGTGGAAGGGTTACCATCTCACTCCTCTGGTTCCACTGATATTGAGGCCTGGAAGGACTGGGCAACTATGCTGAGTCCATTTCAGCAGGAAGCCCCAGAAGGGAAACCAGATTGAGTTCTATTTGTACCTCTTCAGTTCAGATTTAAGATTCTTCATATGTTTCACTCCCATAAGAATGCAGGTCACCCTGGTGTTGCCCGTACGCAGGAGTTATTGGACAGATGTGTTTGGTGGCCCTCCATTGTATCTGACTGTAAGGACTTTGTGGGGGGCTGTTCTGTTTGTGCCAGGAGCAAACCCTCCAGACAAGCTCCCGTTGGCACTTTACAGTCACTAACCGTGCCAGAGCAGCCATGGACACACTTGTCTATGGACTTTATAGGGGAACTGCCCAGGTCTCAGGGAAATATGGGTGGTAGTCGATAGGTTCAGTAAAATGGCCCATTTCATTCCTTTGGATGGACTCCCCTCTGCTCAAGAACTGGCAGAGCTCTTCATTCACCACATTTTTCGTTTACATGGTATCCCGGAGAATGTGGTGTCAGATAGGGGAGTCCAGTTCGTCTCCAAATTTTGGAGGGCCTTTTGTAATCATCTGGGCATGAACCTATAATTTTCCTCCGGCTACCACCCACAGACAAATTGGCAAACGGAAAGGGTTAACCAGTCTCTGGAACAGTTCCTGAGGTGTTATGTGGCAGACGCCCATACTGATTGGGCCAAGTTCTTGCCGTTTGCAGAGTTTGCCCATAATAATTTGAAGAGTTCCTCCTCGGGGTTCTCTCCGTTTCAGGTTGTGACGGGGAGATCTCCTAAGTTCTCTTCTTTGCCTGTGGTGGCATCTCCTTTTCCAGCACTGGAGGAGTGGCAGGGAACCTTAAAGGAGATCTGGGCCTTGGTTCAGAAAAATCTCAAGGAGGCTTTTGTAACCCAGAAAAAACAGGCAGACAGGAGACGTTCGGGAGAGTGGAACTTTGCACCTGGGGATCTGGTGTGGGTGTCTACTCATCATTTGGCTCTGAAGCAGCCCTCTGCCAAATTGGGCCCTAGATATATAGGCCCATGCCCTGTCTCCAAGAGAATCAATAAGGTCACATATGCTGTTTCACTTCCGTCCAGTTGGAGAGGTGTTAAGACATTTCATGTGTCCTTGTTAAAACCTGCAGTACATGTGGATTCCCCCCCCCCCCCCCCTACCCGTGGTAATTGATGGGGAACCTGAGTATGAGATAGAACAAATTTTGGATTCTCGGTTTGTGCGCAACACTATACAATACCTGGTTCATTGGAGGGGGTATGGGTATGGGCCTGAGGAGAGGTCTTGGGTTCCCACTCATCGTATGCATGCGGAAGAACTTAAAAAAAGAGTTTCATAGGTTGCATCCTGACAGACCTGGTGGCCCGTGTCCGAAATCCACGCCTCAAAGGGGGGGGGAGGGGGACTGTAACATCTGCGGCAGCGGGCACGCAGGGTGTCCCTGCCGCCGCCTCAGTTCCCAGCTCGGAGGATTTTTCCGTTCCGCCGGTGTCTAGCACGCCGGGGACGGAATTGTCATTAGCACATAGGGTTGCTGTATCACGCAGCTGCGCGCGTAGACAGGACCTTTATGCTAGGAGGAGGCGCGTCAGCTGACCCGTTGGTCGGCTTACGTCAGAGGGGACTCACGACGCTCATGGTTTGGCTAATTGTAGTGGGCACGACTGTGAGGTCTCCTCTGCTTCTTAAGCCTGCACGATTCACTCGCAACCTGTCTGCTGTTGCGAATACATACATGTTAGCGCTCAGACCTTAGACTAGTATCTGGCTTATCTCTGACTCCGCTATTGCTTAACGTTTCTGTACCTCTGCCCATCTGATCTAGTTGCTGAACCTCTGCCTGAATACCTACTACTCTTTTGCCTACTGATTCTGTACTGTATCTGCCTCTCAGTTGCCGAACCTAGCCTGTCTGACCTCTCTACTCACCAGTGGGCCCTTGCCACTGGTGAGGTGCTTTTCTGATAGTACCCACCAGCTCCTCTGGTGAGGTTTAGTTAAATCTACTTAGTTACTGTTTCTGATAGTACCCATCAGCTCCTCTGGTGAGGTCTCATTAAACTAATCAGTTACTGTTGCACCAAGCACATCTCACTCTGTGTTCCTGTTAGCTATACTTGCATTATTGGTGATTCTGCAGATCACCACATAATGAGGTATAGCGTCTGTATTATTGGTGATTCTGCAGATCACCACATAATCAAACGTCTGTGTTGCTACACCAAAACATTATTACAATCGGTACAAGGCCTTTTCCAGAAGTCAGGAAGGACAGCACCCCTCATGAGACTTGTCTCTCTTCCCTTACCATGGACAGGAAGCTAAAGATTAGATTAGAATAAAAAAAATAGGCAGACAGTATATAACCTGCTCCTCTGCAAAGTTACCTCAGTTATAAAAAAAAAAAAAAAAAAAAAAGACGACCCGGAAAAAAATTCTATACATCAACCTTATATATTAGAAACCATATACCACAAACATTAGGACGGGTAGTAGGGGTGCTGTCCTTCCTGACTTCTGGAAAAGGCCTTACCGTAAGTAAACCTGGCAGAACATCATGTCAGGACAGCACCCCTCATGAGAGGATAAACTAGGGTGGGATCACAGCTTGTAGGACCTTTCTTCCGATGGATAGATCAGAACTGTCCAATATGTCCAGTCTATAATGCTTAACAAAAGTGTTATGACTGGACCAAGTTATGCTCTGCAAATCTGCTCAATAGAGGCTTCCGCCTCCTCTGCCCAGGATGCTGAAATACTCTTTGTTGAGTGAGCTTTCACTGAAGATGATAATGACTGTCCTTTGGCTAGATAAGCTGTCGAGATCGCCTGTTTAATCCATCTTGCTAAAGCAGGTTTAGAGGACTGCTTTCCCTTGAATTTGCCTGCAAACAAAACTAACATAGCGTCTGATCTTCTCCAAGATCTGGTCTCCTCTAGGTAGTGTAGAATACATATCCTAACCAGGGGTGCTCGGATACCCCTTTTCAAAATCCGAATTGATCCGGATACCCAGATATCCGAATCCAAACTTTCAGATATTCACTTTCATGCGGATATCCGAACGCATTATCCGGGCTACCCGGGTGGATTCGAATATCCAGATAGAAAAACCAGAAGTGCCCTTTAAATTGCTTTAAAAATGCTTTTTAGGGTAAATGAGGCATGTAGCAACATTATTTTTTAAAGGGGAACACTAATTGATGATGTGGGGACTTAAAATCCCCTCCCCCCCCCAAAAAAAATGGCTGTCAATTAACATTAGGCCTAGGTTCCAGACAGCGGTCGTGCAGCCCACATTGTGTCCAAAGTTCAACCGCACAACTGGGACATGACAGTTTTCAGCCAAGACACATCCAAAAACGTACGCAGCAATTGTGTTTTGGGTTAAATATAGGTGGTATCAGTGGCCTGTGGCACCCTGGCCTGGTGGTGGGAGCTGCACAGGCAGCAGCAGCAGGTGTAACGTGTGCCAGAAGCATGCCGGACGTGGCAATTACCACTTAGCACGTGCCACTTGGCAAGTGTCACGTGGCACTTGGCAAGTGGCATGTGGCAAGTGACACGTGACATGTGCCAAGCGCCACATGACACGTGCCAAGTGACACGTGCCGAGTGACAGTCAGACAGCAGAGGAGAAGACACTAGTGCACACTAAATGTCACACTGGCACTGCTCACAGCACAGCAGTTCTGTAGAAAGCCAACACAGTAGTACTACTACTCTAACAACTACTAGCACTGACTGCAGTACTACAGTACTAACTACACAATAACACAGTAATCCTATCCCCTAATCCCTAACCTATACCTAAGGCTAATAGCTGGCCAGCAGGCAGCAGCTGGCCTGTGCACAGCACACACACAGACACATAGCAGCTGCCTGCAGCACACACTGACTGTCGCACAAATGACATCAAGCTAATTAATGATTTAACAATAGTGTAGTGATAGTGAAGGGATTAATCACTGAACAGCTTATTATGTACAGCCCTTGCTAGGCCCAGCAGCACTGGAGCACACACTCTGTCACACTATGACATCAATCAAGCTAATTAACGATTTAACAATAGAGTAGTGATAGTAGTGAAGGGGTTAATCAGTGAACAGCTTTAGGTTTATAACTGTGTACAGCCCTTGCTAGGCCACCAGCACTGGAGCATGTCTCTCAGTGAGCATTCAGCATCAGCAAGCTAAGACGATAGGTCTCATCATGGCAGCCCTCATTATACAGGGGGGCTGGCCAGTGTTCCTTTCTGTGATTGGGTGCCAGGGTTTAGGCTGGGAGCCCTCTGATTGGCTCAATGAGGTCAGGTGGGGCTGGCCAGGGTTCCCCTCTGATTGGTTGCTAGCGCTTCTGCTGGGAGCCCTCTGATTGGCTCCAGGACGTCATCTCCTTACAGTATTTCGGATCCGGATATCCGCAATATCTGCGTTATGCGGGCAAATATCTGCAGATAGCTATCCAGATTTTTAAAAAAAATCCGGAATCCGAATCGGATAGCGGAAAAAAGTTCGGATATCCGGGTTACCCGGATATCCGGATGAGCATCCCTGCTCCTAACATCCAAACAATGCAATCGTTTCTCCTTTTCATTAGCTGGATTATTGCATTTCATTAGCTGGATTATTGCAAGGACGGGAGATAAATTTCCTGAGTCCGGTGAAACTTAGACACCACCTTGGGCAAAAAAGAAGCGTCTAACTATAAGTGACTGTCATCAGAAATGATATAATAGGGTTCTCTGATAGAAAAATCCTGTAGCTCACTAATTGTTCTAGCCGTTGTTATGGCAAGTAAGAAAACAGTTTTCAAAGTTAATAATTTTATAGATCTCTCATCTAAAGGCTCAAATGGTGGGTCACACAAAGCCTGAAGGACTGCATTTAGGTCCCAAGAAGGTACCTTTGATCTAACTATTGGTCTTAGTCTCTTCAAAGCCTCAAATAATCGGATGAAATATTCATCCTGAGCTAACTTTTGCTCCAAAAAAAACGCTAATAGCAGAAGTCTGAACTTTTACGGTACTGATACTAAGTCCTTTTTGAAAACCACAGTGAAGGAATTCTAGGACTGAGGATGAAGAGTGCACATCAGCCGAATTCGTTACACACCATTCATTGTAAATTCTCCAAGCTTTCTGGTAGATTTGTCTCGTGACCTACTTCCTACTCTGAATTAGTTTATGATAATTTATCCGAAAAACCCTTATTCTTCAGAATGCTCCATTCAGGCTCCATGCAGAAAGATAAAGCATCCTTAGATTTGGCTGGAAAGCTGGTCCCTGTAGAAGAAGGTCCGGACGGTCTGGTAATAATATTGGATCTGTACTGGCTAAACTCTTTCGAAGAGTGAACCAGGATCTATTTGGCTTCATGGGAACCTGCGCTTGATCCTTCCGTATTTTTATCAATACCTGGGGTAGAAGCGATAGAGGTGGAAAACAGTACATCAGACCCAGATTCCAAGTCACTGAAAATGCGTCTATTACATCTGGATTGTCCTGCGGGCACAGGGAGCAAAACCTTGGACATTTTGAATTCTCCCTTCTGGCAAACAGGTCCATAACTGGAATTCCCCAGCGCTTCGTTATATCCACAAATACCTCGTGGTTTAGTGTCCATTCGTCCTGATGTATGCTGTTCCTGCTTAGATAGTCAGCTAGATGATTTAATGTTCCTTTCAGGTGAATGGCTCTCAAAGATTTTAGGTTGATCTCGGCCCAATGAAGCAGACGAGATACCCGATTCCATAACGAATAACTCCTCGTTTCTCCCTGACGATTGATATATGCCACTACACAGCTGTTGTCTGTCCGAATCAGTACATGCTGATGGGAAACCTCTGTGCTGAAGTGCTGCAGTGCTTGCCAGACTGTCTGTAATTCCCGACTGTTTAAAGATTTCTTCCTCCAGACCTTGCTCCAGTGACCCTGAGCTGGAATCAAATGCAGGTGTGTTCCCCATCCCCTGGTACTGGCATCGGTTGTGATGATTGTCTGTGATGGAAAATTCCATAGACGACCATCTGAAAAATGTTGCCGGTCCAGCCACCACATTAGGGAAACTTTTATGTTGCAAGGGATTTTTACTCTCTAGTCCAGAGATCTGAGATCCTTGTTCCAAGTTTTTAGGACCCATAACTGCAGAGGTCTGGAATGGAACTGACCCCACAAGATTGCCGTTATGTTAACATTCCCAGAATCACCATGGCTTTTCTTAAAGTAATAGAACCTGCATTCTGAAAAGAAGAAAATGTTAAAATATTGTTTATCTTTATTTCAGGAAGAAAAAGTGTCTCACAGTTTGAGGAAATCAAAACCCCCAAAAATTCCATGTTCTGTAAAGGGACCAGGGAGGATTTAGACCAATTAATTGACCATCCCAGTGACTGCAAACAGCTAAAGAAGTGTCTATCTGAAAATTAACAGATTCAATCGACTGTCCCCATATCAAAAAATCATCCAAATAACCCAAAATGTTGATGGATCTAGCCCTCAGAATCACTAAAACTTCGGACAAAATTTTTGTAAACAACCAGGGAGCTAGCTGATGCCAGACCAAAAGGTAAATTGAAAATGTCTTACCTTCCAATGAAGCTCTATGGCAAACGTAAGATACTGTTGAGATCTTAGGTGAATTGGTATATGCAGGTAAGCATCTTTTAGATCCAATGAGGCTAGAAAACAGTATTTTTGTAAAAGATTTGTTACCGATTGGATGTTGTCCATACGAAACTTTCTGTATTTCACCGACTTGTTTAGGCGTTTCAAACTTAGGATGAATCTGTATTCCCCTTGTGGTTTCTTTACCAGAAACACTGGTGAATAACACCCCTGACCCATCTGACAGGTAGGAACTTTCCGAATGACTCTATTTTGAAGGAGTGAGGCTACCTCTTTTTGAAGGGCTATTTGTTGAGATAGATCCTTTGGGGCTAGAGTGACTGTAAAGTTTTTTACTGGAGCCTGGTCGAACTCGATGGTGTAGCCCTCTAGAATGATGTTTAACAACCACTGAGTCTGAAAAACTTGAACCCAGCTTTCGTAGAAGTGGGAAACTTTCCCTCCCACCGGGCTGCTGGAGTCATTGTTTAGAGGACTGATTGACAGAAGTGGGTGTGGTTTTTCCCTTCTGTGATCTATTAGGGGCCCACTTTCTTCTAATGGAATTTTTGTTGTCAGATTCTGTTCTATTGGAAATACGAAAGGGCCGTTTATATTTAAACTGTCTCCTTTTAGTTGGAAAATTCTTTCTTTCCAGAATGTCATCTAATTTTGAACCAAAAAGTAAACCTCCTTCACAAGGAATTCCACATAATTTGGATTTTGATGAGTTATCTCCCTGACAAGTTTTAACCCAGATACCTCTTTTAGATGAATTAACTAGAGCGGATGTTCTGGCTGTTTATTTAACTGTGTCGTCAGCAGCATCAGTCATAAAGTCTGTTGCATTAAGAAGATTAGGAAAATCATTGAGAATCTCTTCTTGAAGTACTCCTGAAGCAATCTTATCCTATGTCTGTAAAAGCCAGGTTTTCAGAGATCTACCCACAGCTGTGGAAGCCACGGCTGGTTTAAAGGTTGAAGTAGAAGACTCCCAGGCTCTTCTGAGTAAATTTTCCATCTTTTGGTCTATGGGATCTTTAAGATTTCCAAAATCTTCAAACTGCAGATCTGTCTTTTTGGACACCCTGGATAATGATGGATCAAGTCTAGGCACAGGCCCCCAAAATTTGTGGTCGTCAGGGTTGAAAGGATAACGTTTAGAAAGCGAACGAGGCCAGAACGCGCGTTTTTCCGGCGCATCCCATTCTTTCTTGATCATGTCCTTCAAGGAAGAATGAACCGGGATAAAAGAAGTTTGGATTTCTGCCAGACTGATACATTCTAGGGGAGTCAAAGATTTTTCCTCCACACTGTAATACCCATGGTAGTATGCATAGCTGATAGTAAATCCTTCATTAGATCAGGTGAAAGAGCAAACTTCTGTACTTTATCCTTTCTAACAGTTTCCTCTGAATCGGATTTCTCTTCCAAGGAAGATATAGCCAATTCTCCTTCAGATAACTCTGAACATTCAGAATCCATAGGTTTCCTTTTCTGCGTCTGTTTCACATAATCAGGCGGAGGAGAAGGAGGAGGTAAAGAAGATGCTTCTATTGCAGCACTAGCAGGAATGGATACTGAAGTAGCGGGTTGTTCTGTGGAAGCTGGGGAAGAAATAGCTGAATCTTTAACCCTCTGGGGGATAATCCCGAGCTGAGCTCGGGGTAAGCCGCCACAGAGGTTTTCTCAGGCCCTGGTGGGCCGATTTGCATAATTTTTTTTTTGTTGCACGCAGCTAGCACTTTGCTAGCTGCGTGTATATACCGATCGCCGCCGCTCCACGCTGATTCGCCGCGCCGTGCCGCTCCCCCCCCCCCCCCATGGCCAATCAGTGCCAGGCAGCGCTGAGGGGTGGATCGAGACTCCCTCTGACGTCACGACGTCGTTGACGTCGATGACGTCATCCCGATCGTCGCCATGGCGACGGGGGAAGCCAAACAGGAAATCCCGTTCTGAATGGGATTTCCTGTTTGCTTTGTATGCCGGAGGCGATCGGAGGGGGTGGGGGGATGCCGCTGCACAGCGGCTATCATGTAGCGAGCCCTGGGCTCGCTACATGATTTAAAAAATAAAAAAAATTTAAAAATAGTGCTGCGCCACCTCCTGGGAGATATAATTGTATCCCCCAGGAGGTTAATCTCTTTAATGACAGTGGACATTTCAGCTTTCATCCATCCCATTAAATCCTTAAAGACCATAGGTGACTCATCCTTTACCACCTTATTAGTACAATATTGACATAGCTTTTTAGAATAGGATGATGAAATACGGGTGTTACAAATAGCACAACGTTTTTCTTAAAGCTGGCCATACACTAGGCCGATTCCCCGCCAATCGAAAGCAGATTCGATCACTGGGATCGGATCTACTGTCACATCGTTCACGCTACACGCTAAATTTCGATCTATTTCGTCCCGAAATAGATCGATCCAGTCGATCGCTTTGTGCGGGAAATTACCGTCGATCACCCGCGGGTAGGGAGCGCGTCGCTAGCGGCGTTCGAGTGCCCGACGACCGGCGCAATACATTACCTGCTCCACCGCCGCGACTCCCCAGGTCTACGCTGTCTTCTTCGCTCTGGTCTGGTCTCCGGCATGCTTCACTTCTACCTGTCCCGGCAGGATGTTTAAACAGTAGAGGGCGCTCTACTGTTTAAACTTCCCCCAGACAGGAAGAAGTGAAGCATGCCGGACCCGGAGACCTGGGGAGTCGCGCCGGCGGCAGCACCACCACAGATTGTGAACAGTTTCATGCTGAAATCGATTCACAATCTGTTTGCAGTAAAGGCAGCCATTCGATCCCTCTCTGATCAGATTCGATCAGAGAGGGATCTGTTGGTCGAATCTGATGGCAAATCGACCAGTGTATGGCTACCTTTAGTCTCAGAATTAATTTCAGATTTAGTTTTATCCGTCTTGTCAGATTTTGCTGGTTTGGGCTATAAGACAAAGCAGAAAAAAACTAATCAGTATCCACCCCTTCTATATACAAATCAGATTGTCTCAAAAGGAAGCCTGCCTTGCAGCTTACCAGAGAAGGGTCAGAGCCAGACTCCGCAGACTGCAGAGGAGTAGGGCCTGTAGCGTCCTCCATGGTCTCAAACAAACAGAGACCAAGGAAAAAGTAAATCTTTTAAATACCTGCTGATCATGTGCCAAAATAATTCCATAATGAGTTGCAGCTGGCGCTCCTCACACACTGCCGAATCGCATGATTTCCTGGTGTGGGCGGTCATGTGGGACGCTGTCATGTGACCTGCTTCCGTCACTTCCAGTTGACGGACTTCTGCGCGCCCCTGCACTCTTAAAACTGCCTCTGAGTGGAGAGAAGCCTCCGATGCGCTAAAGGAAAGGAACCCACCAGCCACATGACCGATTCTGCTGGTCCTCCTCTCAGCGCTGCTCCTGTCTCCAGACATGGTTGGCCCCAGCGAGACTCCGCCCCCCCCCCCCCCCCCTCCCTCCTGTCCATGGTGAGGGAAGAGAGACAAGTCTCATGAGGGGTGCTGTCCTGACATGACGTTCTGGGAAATTAAAGATTGTTCAGTTCAATTAAGAGGGATTGAAATCTATTAATCTGTATCCATTTATTGGTTGTCTGTTTCTTTGTTATTGTATAGATGATAATTTGGTAAATATGGTGTAACGGATAGCACTCTCGTCTTGAAGCACTCGGTCCCTGGTTCAAATCTCAGCTGGGCACTAGCTGCACAGAGTTATACAAACTGTTCTCCCAGTGTCTGTGTGGGTTTCCTCTGGGCACTCCAGTTTCCTCCCACATTCCAAAAACATATAGATAAGTTGAGGCTTTCCCCTAAATTGGCCCCAGACTACAATAAACATACGATAATGGTAGGGATTACATTGTGAGCTCCTCTAAAGGAAAGCTAAGTGACATAACTATCAACTCAGTAAAGCGCTGCAAAAGATGTCAGCGCAATATAAATACTAAATAATAATATACTTTGGAATGAAAAGTTCAGATCAGCACCAGAACTGTAGCAAATGACCTTGTGAAGATACTGGAGGAGACAGGTAGACAAGCATCTGTATTCACATTAAGCAACAGCCAGGGCAGGATTGGCACTTTTTACCACCCAAGGCCACTATCACCAGCCACCCCCTTTTATTATACGTAGCAAGATGCGCCCCCCCCCCCACCTTCCAGTATAGAAAACCAGACATACCTCCTGATGCCAACACTAGGGTTGCTTTGCGTACTCTAAGCGACACCATCTCAGCATGGGAGACGTCCCTCCCAGATTCCCTCTTAATAATCTGTGGTGACTTCAACAGCGCGAACCTCCGCCAAGAGATGCCTCAATACAAACAACACATTACTTGCCCCACCAGGAACCAAAATACTCTGGACCACTGCTACACAGTCCTCAAGGATGCATACAAACCTACACGATGGGCTGCCCTAGGCAACTCAGACCACTGCCTAATCCACCTAATACCATCCTACAGAAGGCGCCTCGAGACATCCAAGCCAGTCATCAGGACTGTGAGGAAGTGAACCGATGAAGCTAAGCTGCAGCTACAGGCCTGCTTCTAATGTACCAACTGGAAGGCCCTGGAGGCACCTTGCCTGGAGCAATGGACTGAGAACATCACCTCCTATATTAGCTTCTGTGAGGAAATGTGCATCCCCAAAAAGTCCTTCAAGGTCTACCCTAACAATAAGCCCTGGTTCAATGGCAAGCTCCGCTGGCTCCATAAAATCACGGAAGCTGCACACAACTTCGGCAAACCAGAGGAATTCAAGGCAGCCAGGTACACCCTCAAGCGAAAGCTTAGCTCTGCTAAGAAGGTCTACTCCTACAAACTGGGCCTCAGCCTTAGGTCCAACAACTCACGTGAAGTCTGGAAAGGCCTCAGAGCAGCCATAAACCTTAAAGAGAACCTTAACTGATTATAAAAAGTAAAAATAACCATACACAGGTCATGCTTACCTCTCGTGTAGTCTCCTCCTCAATCTCTTTCTCCTCTCCTGCATCCCATTTGTCCACAGTGATCAATGGAATTCTCCATCCTCCATTTTAAAATGGCCATTACCCCATAACAGCTTCCTGGTCAGCATACTGTTAAACTGTAATATCACCTCCTTGAGCCATAGGGAATCATGGACATTACCTTGCACATGCAGTTGTAACTGGCAGCTGCTGATATATAACTGACAGTAACTGGTATATTTCAGTTCTGACAAAATATTGTCAGAACTGAAAGGGATCACTGTAAGAAGAAAATGGTGAGCTTCAGAGAGATACTGATGGTGAGGTTAGTATGTAATATTCATTTGCAGCCACATCACGTGTTTACTTTAAATAATTCTACTCGCTACAGGTTCCCTTTAAACAGCCACCTCAACATGCGCCTCCGAGCCTTGCTCTAGCTGAAAAACTCAACAAATTCTATTGTAGGTTTGAGCACAAACCTAATCATCCAGCGGTCCAGGTGGCCACACCTAGCATGCCTCCAGCATCCCCCTCTCTGGAAACGGACCTCGGCCTCTCAGAGCCGGTTGCAGTCCAGGAGGCTAAGGTACTAAGGCACCTCCAAAAGCTGAACCCCAGGAAGGCCTCAGGTCTGGACGGCGTGTCCTCTGCCTGCTTGAGAACCTGTGCCAGACAGCTGGCCCCTGTCCTCACCTCCATATTCCAGAAGTCCCTGATGGTGGGTACAGTTCCCACCTGCCTTAAAAAGTCGACCATCATACCAGTCCCCAAAAAAACTGGCATCACAGATCTTAACAACTACAGACCTGTTGCCCTCACTTCAACGGTCATGAAGATCTTTGAAAAACTGGTCCTCACTCATCTGAAAGAGGCCACTGACACTCTCCTAGACCCACTTCAATTTGCATACAGAGCAAACAGATCCATAGAGGACGCCATCAACATCAGCCTGGCCTTCATCATGGAACATCTAGACAGGCCCGACACCTACGCCAGAATCCTCTTCCTGGACTTCAGCTCTGCCTTTAACACAATCTGTCCAAACATCCTGTATGACAACCTAGTGCAATTAGGGGTCAACCACACTCTCTGCGCTTGGATCAAGGACTTCCTCACCAACAGGAAGCAACTATTCAAGTTTGGTGACTGCTCCTCCCAGGTGAGAACCACTAACACTGGTGCCCCTCAAGGGTGCGTACTGTCCCTGATCCTGTTCTCCCTGTATACAAACAGCTGTGTCTCTTCCACCCACCGCGTTAAGGTCATTAAATTCGCTGATGACACCACTGTCCTGGGCCTAATCAAAGGAGAGGACGACTGCGCCTAAAGTAACGAGATTGAGCGTATCTTCAATTGATGTAAGAGCAACAAGCTTGCCCTAAACACTGCAAAGACTGTTGAGCTGATTGTGGATTTTAGAAAGCGCCCTCCCACTCTCAATCCAGTCCTCATCGAGGGCACTGAAGTTGCCAGAGTACCAAACGTTCGGTTCCTGGGCACAATCATCACCAATGACTTAAAGAAATACTTAAGTCAAAAAAAAAAAAATGACATTTACTCACCTGGGGCATCCCTCAGCACCCCGAAGCTGGATGGTGCCCTCGCAGCCCCGCTCCGATCGTCCTGTCCCCGCCGGCGGCTACTTCCGGTTCGGCGACAGCCGCCGACAGGCTGGGAACGCGGCTGATTTTCCGCGTTCCCAGCCGCTGCTATCACTCTCTATGCTGCTATATATATATATATACGCTATAGCAGCATAGAGAGTGATAGCAGCGGCTGGGAACGCGGAAAATCAGCCGCGTTCCCAGCCTGTCGGCGGCTGTCGCCGAACCGGAAGTAGCCGCCGGCGGGGACAGGACGATCGGAGCGGGGCTGCGAGGGCACCATCCAGCTTCGGGGTGCTGAGGGATGCCCCAGGTGAGTAAATGTCATTTTTTTTTTTTTGACTTAAGTATTCCTTTAAGATGGGGAGAAAACACCACCAAATGTCATAAGAAAGCCCAGCAAAGGTTGTTCTTCCTGCGACAACTGAGGAAGTTCGGCATGCCCCAGGAGTGGATGACAAGCTTCTACACGGCTACCAATGAGTCTATCCTTTGCTCCTCTATCATTGTATGGTATGCAGGCGCTACTGAAGGCGACAAGCACAAACTACAAAGAGTGATCAAGGCTGCGGAAAGAATCATTGGGACAGCCCTGCCACCACTGGACCTCCTTTATGCATCCAGACTAATAACCAGGGCAACCAGGATCGCGCAAGATCCCCACCACCCTGGCAGTCGCTTCTTCCACTGCATGCCTTCAGACCGCCGCTACAGAGTCATCCCCACCAAAACCTCCAGGCACAGGAACTCTTCCCCCCCCCCCCCCCCCCCCCAAGCAGTGCTCCTCCTCAACTAGGGCCCACCATTCAGCACAACCTCCTAGCATGGCTCCCAGCCCCCTTGCTTACTGCCACATAGGCCTCCATATCCTGATGTTTTGCTTGTATATTTTTCTACATTGTCTGTGTCTTATGTACTTTTGCACTGTGTGTTATTTCTCCACGTTTTTGTAATTTGTCTTGTAATTTTGCACTATGTAAGTACTGTTTTGTAATTTTTGCACTATGCCCACAGCTGGTGTGTACCACAAACAATTCTGGGTGTGGCATCTGTCACACTTGGTGAAATAAACCTGATTCTGATTCAGATGATCCCTTCCCTCCAGTATAGGTAGCCTGACCACACCCTTACCTATCAGCTGCCTCTGTAGATCTGGCATCATAGATATGAGACACAGCGATTGCCACACAGGAAGAATCCCCGCTGACTCATTGCTGGCACACTCCGCTCCACAAGCCAGGGGACACAAGTAGTCGCACTCTGCACACCATGTTGCAGGGGATGGGGGGCACGGACACAGCAGGGAGCCAGATGGCGAGATCAGGTTCACTAGTGCAAGATCCATACGCTCCTCTGCCAGTAACAAAACCGACTCCACCATCCATTCTGATCCACTGACTTGCATATAAGCCGAGGGGGTAACTTTTAAGCACATTTTTTTGCACTGAAAAATTAGGTAAGCGCAAAGACTAGTAACCTATCGGACGGGAGAGTAGTATAATATATGCTTTCTGGCTACAGAGGGTTTGCAGAATTTTTTCTGAGCTTCTGACATTGGCACAGGACTCATTTACACACACACTTACCCACAATGCAAAATGTTGCAGCAAAAGCTTCCACACAAGAGAGTTTGCATGGCCTCCCATAATTCACTGGGTTTGCTGCAACCAGGTAAGGCAATAAGCGAGGATGACTTCCTTTCATCTTAGCGAATGGCGTATCGTCCAGCTTGGCCCAAGAACAGTCAATGACGGCGACGCCACTGTCAGCAACAAGCTGCCTGTAAGAAAAACATACATTGCAGTATGAGGGTGGAAAATGAGTGCTCACTGCAGTGCATTGAACAATGACTATTATAAATGTAATCACGCAATTCATTTTTAGGTGGAATTGTGGGAAAATATTGAGAATTGGCACATACCATAAGCAATGTAATTAAATATATGAAAAAGACAACTTTACTTACGGTAAAGTCTTTTCCAGTAGTCATGAGGACAGCACCCCTGGATGAGACTTGTCTCCCTCCCCACTGTGGACAGGAAACTGTTAAAAGAAGAATTTGCATAAGCAATAGGCAGCCACATATAAGATACTACACCTGCCACAGTACCTCAGTTAATAAAAAGATGACACGGACATTTAATGATGCTTACACAAACTTATTTCTCTTTCCTACCCAAATAAGGGCGGGTTGCAGGGGTGCTGTCCTCATGACTACTGGAAAAGACTTTACCGTAAGTAAAGTTGTCTTTCCCAGAACGTCATTTCGGACAGCACCCCTGGATGAGACGATATACAAGAGTTAAAACCTTAGGGTGGGACCACAGCTTGCAAAACTTTCCTTCTGAAGGATAAACCTGCAGAGACAGATACATTAAGGCAATAGTGCTTTACAAACGTATTGTGACTTGACCAGGTCGCAGCTCTGCAAATCTGATCTATAGAGGCCCCTGCCCTCTCTGCCCAAGAAGTCGAAATTCCTCTTGTGGAATGAGCCATGATAGAATTGAATTGCTCCCCCTGTGTCTGATATGCTAATGAAATAGCCCAAACAAATGTATACCGTAATCTGTGTAGGATTTAATTAAGGAAGATTTCTCCCAATTAATGATCCAACCTAGATCTTGTAGTAAGACTACTGTCGTAACAATCTGATCTCTTACCGAATTGGGAGATGTCCCCCAAAACAGAAAATCAAGGTAACCCAAAATGTTAACCTTTCTCTGTCTAAGTGTAGCCAGAACCCCAGACATTACCTTCATAAACAACCCTGGAGCTGAGGATAATCCGAAGGGCAAAGCATTAAACTGATACATTCTTACCTCTTCCTCCATCTGGATGGCAAACCTTAAGTATTATTGAGAAGACAGATGTATCGGTAATTGAAGATACGCATCTTTTCAGTCTAGAAAGGCTAGGAAATCGTCCTTCTGTAAGAGATGAATAATAGATCAAATCCATCCTGAATTTTCTGTATTTTACCTTCTGGTTTAGACTCTTTAAATTTAGTATGAACTGACAATTTCCCTGTAGCTCCTTTACTAGAAAAAACACAGGGCAATAGAATCCCTGTCCTCTGACATTTCGGTACTTCTCGAATTACCCTTTTTTTTTCTAAACAGGGAAAGGACTTTCGATTGTAGGGCTGAAAACTTTATTTGGTCCTGCAAGCGGGGAGTAATGCAAAAGCTCTTAAAAGGAGGCTGGCTGAACTCTATTCTGTATCCCTCCAAAAAAAAAACACCTTAAGGGCTCTTTCCCACTAAGACGTTGCGTTAGATGCGACGCTAAGGTCACATAACGTGCCCCCAACGCAACGCATGTGAGCTTTGAAGTTGGATGCTATTTAGAGCCACGTTATGCGTCTCCTGATGGGTCTGTGATGCGTACTTTTTGACGCATACTATCGGACGAAAACGGCGCATGCGGCAAAAGACTGGAGAGCACATGATCGGAAAACTCCGCATCACGTGGTCCTGCCAGCCAATAAGCGGCCGCTCCAGGAAGTTAACACTGCAGTGCATATTAATTAGTCATGTGGCTGGCCACAACAGCGGACTCTCCCCTCCTCTCCTGCAAGAAAAAACAAAAAACACACATTATTGAGCATATGCAAACAGTCTAATGCGGCTAAAACCGTGTATAACGCACAGCATGATGCACTTTCTTTAAACGTCCAGCGTTAGAGTGTAACACAACGTGGGCACTGTGAACAGCCCATTGATTTGTCATTACTGTGAGCTGGGCTGCGTTACAAGCTGCTCTAACCTGCGCCCGTAACGTCCCACTGTGAAAGAAGCCTAAATAACCAATATTTTGTGCACTGTAGTTGCCATGTTTTGAAATTTGCAATTCTCCATCTCACTGGAATACTAGCGTCATTGCTTATCTGACTTCTTGGTAAAAGTGAAGTTGGACTTAGGGCCGGTTCACATTACAAACGCGGACGGCCACGCATGCGGAACGCAACGCGTACGAACGCACGCCATCCGTGTTTGCATGCGTTGCGTGGCTGATCCCATCACTGAAAAGTGAATGGGACAGCCGCGCGTTTTTGCTAAATCTGCGTGCAGCATGCGTTCCCGGACCGCACAGGTCCGGAACGCATGCAGTGTGAACATCAGACAGTGCACTCTGTGCACTATCTGATGTCGTGCGTGTTGGCCTTCTGCACGCGTTTCCAAAACGCAGCTGGAAACGTGTGCAGTTTGAACAGGCCCTTAGGCTTCTGTGACTTCTAGAGAGCCCATCTCCTGCCCTTAGAGGACTAGGGATCTGACTTATTCTTAGAAGGAGGGACGAAAGGACCGTTTACTTTGAAAAGGTCCTTTCTTAAAGGAATACTATCGATACCCAAGTGTTCTAAAATGACAATGTACAAATAATGTCTAAGTTGCTGTGTAAACATTTTCCTACCTTTCATGTTAAATATCAGAGGCAAAAGCTGTAATTTACTGAGGGTAGGATTAGCTATATTGGGACAAATCAATTGCAGAAGGGGTGTCTACTTCAATGCACAGCCAGAGTTGCATATCGGACTACAGAAAGCAAATATCAAACAAACTCTGAAAGCAAAAAACAGTATGAAAAGCTGTAACAATTAGTTACATTTCCTCTGCTCTCTACAGACACTTCAGTCCGAAACAGGACACAGAAGCTGCAGCTGTTCTCTCTGTCACACACAGTTACACAGAGTTATCTGATCAAGTGTGAGGGGAATTTCCCCTTTCCTCATGGCTCAGAGTCAGTTTTGTCAGTAAAGTTTGAAAGCATTTTGATAACAGTAAACAAAGAGGTTGCTACTAAAATGTATACACCAGTACTTAGCAACACTTCCCAACAATTCCTGTGTCAATTGAAAATATGTGAATCGATAGAATTCCTTTAACAGGAATACTTTTTTTTTTTTTTTTAATGTGTGTCTGCCGTTCTGTTTAGAGGGTTGTCTAACTGACTCAAACAGCAGACCCCCTTCACAAGGTACACCACATAACTTGATTTTGAAGAATTGTCATCATTCCAAGTTTTTACCCATACACCTCTTCTGGCTGAATTAACTAATGCCGTAGTTCTGGCCATAAGTTTAACCGTATCATCTGAAGCGTCCACTAGATAATTGGAAGCATTCCAAACTTTAGGGAAATCATTCAAAATTTCCCAGAAATCCTCAAAAAAAGTAGGTCAGTTTTGTTTGATACCCTTGAAAAATATGAATCTAATTTAGGCGGGGTTCCCCAAAACCCTGATCTTCAGGAGAAAAAACAACATTTAGATAATGATCTGGGCCAAAAAAAAACTTTTCCTAGATTATCCCACTCCTTAATCCTAATCTTAAGAGTAGAATGGACTGGAATAAGGCGAGAATGAGGATCCGCCAAACTCTCATACATTTGATCCAAAGGTGTCAAAGATTTCTGCTCAGACTTAATACCTATTAGTAAGTCTTTCATTAATTCAGGAAAAAAACATTGCGGTTAGGGCTCTTTTCCACTATGAAATGCGATCGCAACCGCATTTGCGATCCCAATCGCACTTCAATTTCCACTATGCGATTGCGCTACTATACTTATAGTACAGCTCAATTGCATACAATGCAGGAGGATGACGATTGTGCTTTGTCCAAATCGCATCGCAATCAGATTGCACTAATGGAAATTGCTGCTGCAGTTTCCATTGGTTTAACGTACCTCGTGATCAGAATCAAATCGTAACTCGCAGAGTAATGAAAAAAAGGCCCTTAGTCAGTTTTACTCAAATCTTCCTCCTAGTTTGATACATTTTCTCTGTGCAGAGAGAGTTACTATAAAGGAGGCAGCCCCAGCATTCCTTTACATGTGCATTTTTGTTTAAATTGCCTCTCCTTGCCCTGAATCTGTCTAGTTCTTTTAAACAATCTATTTAATTGCTGCAGCTTAGAAGAACTTCAAGAATGTTACACATGCAGGCTTTCTAATGTGAAATTTATCTGAAAACAGGTACCCAAGGGGTTAAAAACACAGCCTGGGTATTCTGGGATGCAGTTTGTTCTGCTCTCACTGCAGCTGCCTGGGAGGTCTGTCTCTCCATTAGCTTGCCTGTTATGGCTGGCTTATCGCCTTCTCTAAACAGCCAGGGTTTCTCTGCTCACATTTGCCTGCTTTAATTTTTATGAATTAACCTTCAGTGACCTGTGTTGTGATAATCTCCGCACAAGTTGTTAATTTCCCGCACCTGCTCAGGAATTATAGATTTTCATGCGGACACAGGTTTTATGAATGCACACTTTACTAAATGGTGGGTAAAGTCAGCTGTTTTGAGCATTACCGCATGCAGGAATGCTCAATAAATAGAGGCCTATGTCTCTTGGAAGCAGGAGGCATAGTTAGAGGTGCAGACAACATAGGAGATGATGGATTAGCTATAACAGGTAGATAAGCCATAGCAGTACTAGTCCCAGGCCCATCTGAAGCAGCTGAGGCGGTAGAAGCAATAGCAGAATCTTTAATTTCCTATTGCTGTGGGCCTTCTCTGTACAATACTGGCACAATTTCCATTCAGAGTTGCCAATCCATGCTGACTGGACTGAGTAGAAGATTTTTCAGACTTTTCAACCTTCTCAGTCTTATGTCTTTTGGGGTATAAAACATAATAAACGATAGCCAGCCATTAGACAAATCCCTCTATACATAACATACATCCAGCCAAGCAGAAGAAACATAATCACATCTACTTGCCAGAGAGGGATCCTGGGCAGATTCAGCAGATTGTGCAGGAGCTGACCCAGAGGCGTCCTCCATGATCCCAGCCACAAACCAGAGTGCATCATGGACTCTACAAACTTATACCTGTGCTGCTGATTTGATGCAGCTGATCCAATTATGCATGCGGCCCCTGCCGGCTAAGCATATGCTTAATCAGCTTCTTACCTTAAGGAATCAGCTGTATGCCGATTCCTAATCACCGCCGCAGCCCCTGCCGCCCGGCTCAGACTTCAGATCACGCGGGACGCCAGCGCGTGACTACCTCCGGTTCAACTGGAAGTGAACTCTCTCCAATGCACGCACCTGCGCGCATAAAGTTGCTGCCTCCGATGGAGAAGCCTCCTCCACGCTGCAGGGCTCCGACTGTTCACTGAACAGTGCTGCTTGGAGCCCTGGAAACCGCTGCCCCTGCCGCCTGACATGGATGGCACTCCTGGAGACCTCTCCCATGCATCCCGTCCGGGACAGGAAACTAAACTGAGGTACTGTGGCAGGTGTAGTATCTTATATGTGGCTGCCTATTGCTTATGCAAATTCTTCTTTTAACAGTTTCCTGTCCACAGTGGGGAGGGAGACAAGTCTCATCCAGGGGTGCTGTCCGAAATGACGTTCTGGGAAAAATACAGTAAAATAATAAACTATCAAAAGAACCATGAGCTTTTTCCTTGGTCTGGCTGGACAAGATGTCGCTTAAGTGAGAGAGATATCAAGGCTGCCAAATGTATTTCCTTTTAACCACTTCAGCCTGACAGCAATATCATCACTGCTCCTATTCACTTGCCAATAACTGTATTACTACTTATCACACCTAATATATTGGTTTTTTTTCAGGACAAAATAGGCTTTAAGTGAATGATATTTTTGTTTAGCAATTACAGGTAGTGCTCGGGTTACGAACGCTCGACTTACAAACGACCCGCCGATACGAACGGCCCAATCCCGTTGCGATGACGTCATTTTTCCGCGTGGGGAAGTTTGAAGAAGAGGCTTCAAACTTCCTCCAAGTGCCGGCGCATGCAGCAACAGCATTAGACTCACCTCCGAACCAGACCAACTCTGTCTGTCCTCCTCTCGCCGCATCCAGCTTCCTCTAGCCGCGTACAGCACCGCTTCCTGTATGTCATGTGACTCATGACAGGCAGGAAGCAAAGCGATGCTGTACCGATAGAGGGAAGAGGAGGCGGAGTGGCTAGACGGACAGTGTTGGACTCGTGGTGGAAGGTGAGTCCAGCTCTGCACGGGGGGGGGGGGGGGGGGGGGGGGTCAAACTGAGGCACATGGGGGGCAAACAGAAGCACAGCAGGAGACAAACAGGAGGCACAGCAGGGGACAGAGGCACAGAAGGGGGGGGGGGAAACATGTGGAGGCACAGAAGAGGGACAAACGGAGGCACATGGGGGGACAAACAGAGGCACGTGGGGGGGGCAAACAGACACAGTGAGGGACAAACAAGCACAGAGGGAGGACAAACAGGCACAGTGGGAGACAGAGAGGCACAGAGGGGGGCACATAGGAGGCAAAGGGGGCAGAAACTGCATAGCGTTCGACTTAAGAACGGATTCAGGTTAAGAACAAGCCTACAGTCCCTATCTCATTCGTTAACCGGGGACTCCCTGTACTTTATATTCTATGCATTTTAAAAGGAAAATAAGGGAAAAATTATTTAAGAAAACCCACACTATTTCTTTATTTACATCCATTATAGCTTTACGATAAACAGTGCTAACTGTAAGTTAAACCCAAAAATTGTATTTGCTTATCCATCCTGGTTATTACAACAATTAGATTATGTTCCTAGTACAATGTATGTTGACAATATTGAATTTGGAAATAAAAAGGTATTTTTTGTGTTTTTTTTTTTGCTTTCTCATTGTACACCATTGATGACTACAAGACCTTATTTGCAAAAATAATAGTAATATACCCTCATAGCATACATATTTAAAAAGCCAAGTTTCTAAGGTAACAATATATGTATTTTCTTTTAACCGGTTATGGGTGACCCTAGTTGAAATCTACGCCCTGTTATGATAGGGCGTAGATTTCAGCTCACCGATGCCGCGCATTCTTGCTCAGCTCACTCGTTCTGTGGTGTCTATAACAACAGAAGAGAAAAAGAATACACAAAACATGGATCTGAACCCTAAACTCTATTCTACTACTTATTAAGGTTAAAATTTTACCACGTGTCTCTTGCAGGTTTGCTAAAACTTGCCAAGTTTTATCATAATTTTGAAAATGACTTTTTATGTTGGATAGAGTTTTGTCCATACCTATCTTTTATGTGATGTGGGCTTGAGCTTTAAAAACACACAAAATGTATTCTACAACTAATCACGGTTAAAATGGTACCACATGTGCCTCATTTAATAACAAACTGGCGGTGCACTCTCCACAAATACACTGGATGTATATTTATGTCTAGTTTGCATTAAGTGGTTAAACAATACCAATTTGCCTGGAAGCCCTGCTGATCTTTTTTAGCATCAATAATGTCTGATTCATACACCTAAAACAAACATGCAGCTAATCCAGTCAGACTTCAGTCAAACATCTGATGCTTGTTCAGGGTTTATGGCTACAGGCAGAGGATCATTAGGAATGCCATGCAATTAGCATTGTTCTAAAAGGAAATAAATATGGCAGCCATCATATCCCTCTCACTTCAGTTGTCCATTAAACACACCACATAATATTTTTCTTGGACAACCAGTAGGATAAAGCAAGCTTGGACTCAAACACAGGGCAACCATGATAAATAATATATTTAGTTAACTAAAAGGGAAACATAGTAAGCAACTACTACGGGAAATAAGAAATATTGACAAAGTGTAAAGCTCAGTAAGGTTTTATTTCATGAAACCTAAAACATTTGAATATATCAAATAACAATTGTGACATGCACAATCGCTAGAACACCCTAGTGACAGTACTTAAAGACATCAAACTTAAGATAACTGGAGTTGCCCTCACTATACCAGAGTAACCCAGCACGTCTGTTGTACTGGTCCAAGCCCTATCTCATACAGCCTTATCAATTCCTGCCATGTACTGATGAGGACCAAAAGTCCGAAACAGGCTGTCTACATGTGGGTTTGATATGGCTGTGTAAAATGTAAAGCTATAGGATTGCTATACACCAGTGGTTCTGGATGCTTGCTTGGCTTACCAAGGGCAAAAAGGGATAATTTGCATATTCAGTAGTAGTGTATTGTAGGTAACCACAAATGTTCACTTATAGCTGAATTATTGCAAATTTCCTTCTGTTTTAAGAAGGCAAATTACACCAAACCTCACTATACCGTAAGTACAGGCATCCCCCGTTATCTGTGCCCAGCTTGTTGAAAGCAACAAGCTGAGCATTTTTGGCCGATACTTTTTCCCCAGGATGCATCCTGCCTTCTTCCCCTTTCCATAGGACAATATGCTATGTGAATGTCATGACCTGGCTAAACTGTTGGGAAAATGAGCACATATGATTGATTCAGCTAGCATAAGTAAACTTATTAACCTTTTCAAGGTCACATCAAATGACCATTAATAAGTGGTTGTTTGATGATAATCCAGACATTTGTATATCGCTTTTCTCGTCAGACTGAAAGCGCTCAAGGGACGCAGCCACTGGGACGCACTCAAAAGTGTTAGGGAGTCTTGCCTAAGGACTCCTTACTGAATAGGTACTGACCCTAGCCAGGATTCAAACCCTGGTCTCCCATGGCAAAGGCGGTGCCCTTAACCAGCACACTATCCAGCCACCATGATCATATTATCAATATTGATTATCATATTATCAATATAATTTTATTTATACGTTTGTATGTGCGTCTAAATAGAGGTTAAAGCGGACATGTACTCTGAACTTCTGAACAATATAACCTTTAGGGGCCTTTCATACTGGGCTGATGTAATTTTACCACAACCCACTGAAAGTCTATGGGGCCATTCATACTGTTGCGGTGCGGCGTGACAGAAGTGATGTTTTCGTCGCATCCACTATGCACCAAAAGATCTACGTTACCGAAAAGTTCTACGGCGACGTGTGGCGGACCAGAAGTCATATAAGTCTATGGAGCCGTGTACGTGTGAAAAGCTGACGCAATTTTTTTTACACCTCGTGCATGCGCAGATGCGTAGTTTTAGCAATACACTTCCGTGCATGTGATAGCTTCGTCCACAGGAAGTGAGTGTCACTTCCTCCTTGGCCGGCTGACAGATGAGGATTCCTGCGTACTAACTAGGTAATCCTCGGAGGCCTGCTTTGTGTGGTGCGGTCTCTGGTAGTCTGAAACCGGCCTCACGGAAAAAAAAACATTTCATTGTTACAGCTTACAGAACTCCTACTGAGATTCTTCAGTGTGGTTATTTCCTGGTTGGCTGGGAGCAGAGAAAGGGATAAATTCCTGTGTTTACATATTAGGTCAGACTTCATCGGCAGACAGTTCACAGCTCAAATTACACTGGCTCATTACTTGCTGAGAAAAGAGAATTAGACAGGCTGTTCTCTATAAACACACAGGATGGACACAGGGTGGATTTCCCTGTGTTTTCCTTCTCTCTTGTGCAAGAGTTCAGGTCCATTTGAAGATGTTTTAGCAAAGTATTCATAATTGTGGATGTGCAGCAGAACATAAAGGAGTCATCAGGGGATATATCGTAAAATAAGTGGTACTTACCGGGGGCTTCCTCCAGCTCCAAGCTCCCAGGAAGTCCCTCGCCGCAGCTCTGCCCGCAGCTGTTCGCCGCAGGTCCGTCCCTGTCCCCGGCGATGACATCAGAGTGACCTCCAGGTGTCAACCACCGCAACGTGGGCCGGAGCGGACTGCGCAGGCGCAGTAGTACTGCGCAGTCCGCTCCGGCCCACGTGACGGTGATTGACAGCGCCTGGAGGTCGCTCTGACGTCATCGCCGGGGCCCGGGATGGACCTGCGGCGAACGGCTGCGGGCAGAGCTGCAGCGAGGGACGTCCTGGGAGCTTGGAGCTGAAGGAAGCCCCCGGTAAGAACCACTTATTTTACGATATATTCCCTGATGACTCCTATAAGGAAACAATGATAATAGTATCAAGGCATTAATGAGTATAAGGAAATAACTTTACACACAAATAAAAGCATCACGTACTTGTCAGCAGGGGAGACATATGACGTCCCCATTGGACTCAGGATGATCCCATTGAACCTCTGATTTAAGCGAAGGGTTCTGACAAGACCTTTCCGACCGAGCTTTCGGCCTGTGCATCTCTTGGGGTCACAGTGTCCCAATTCCCACATAGCCAGAGGGCAGGGAAACTTCACCGTTGTCTCTTCACCATCTGCTGCACCATCGCCCTGAAGGCACGCTTCCAGGAAACAAACAATACTTAGAAAAAGGGACTTTAAAATCTGTAACAGCAACATTGAAGACATCCCTGTCATTGCCGCATGCAGGCTTTGTATTAAAGTATATGCCCAGTCTCCATTGCAGTTCACACTCATTATCATGCATGCAATATGCAACTGACCACTGTAAATCCAGCATGAGACTCATTGTGAATAGAATTTTTTGAAAAAAAAAAATCTCCCTAAAAAGGAGGACAGCCACATTTAAGACAGGTGTCATCATCACAACCTGCGTCCCCGTTTAATAACCAATTCCCAATATCTGTTCCTAAGTTACTTGTCAAAGGGACCCTGAACACAAAAAATAAACGAAATCCGGACTTACCTGGGGCTTCTCCTCCAGCCCTCCGTAGCCCGCGAGTATCCTCTGGGTCCCCTTCCCAGTCCCACTGGTGGCACCATTAACCCGGCATTATCAGCTAAAGTCACGCATGCGTGGCCCATTCGTGCATCCAGCACATCATCACGATGGTTGACATAAGCATCCTGCGTGGTTCTCAAAAGATTGTACCGCGCATGCGCAGGACGCTTACGGCAACGGGCACATAATGGCACTGGGTGCGCAGACATGATGTGCGCATGAGTGACTTTAGTCGAAGCCGCCGGGTTAATGGAGGCGCCAACAGGACCATGGAGGGGACAGAGAGAACACTGAGGGACCTTGCGGGCTAAGGGGGGATGGAGGAAGCCCCAGGTAAGTCCAGATTCTTTTTATTTTTTGTATTTAGTTCTGAAATTCTGTTATAGGCTGTTAATTGAAGAGGTGAACTGAAAATGAGCTCAGGATTACCATCTAAAGCTTCATGGACTTCACTGGTGAAGCTCTCCAGACTTTTGGATGGTTTCTTGAAGCGGCTTTCTTTCTGTTTCGGCCTGACATCTCTCTGGGGTTTCTTCCTCCCCATCTTAATGCACTGTTCGCATCCAAAAATAAACTGCAGACATGGATTCCCTATAACATGGATGAAAGTGCAAACAGAATAACAAGGCTTACATTGCATCAGGTGCTTTGCATTCAAATGCTGTATACTGGATGCTGCATTACGCTAGCCATACATTCAACAATGCTTTCAGGCAACTTGATAATCCGTTCTATAAACCCATTGATCAGATTCAAATTTGATCAGAATTTTCTGTCAATCTTGATTGATCCAAACATCACTCTAAGGCCCCTTTTACACTTGCATTTCAAGTGTACGTAGCGCACCGTTTTACCGTAAGGTAATGCAAGTCAATAGGGCCTAGCACACTTAAAGCGTCTCATCTGAAGTTTCCCAATTGCCGCAAAGCTGCCACAAACAGTGCATTACGGCCGGACTGCTGTGGCAACGCCAATGAGCAACACAACGTTTAAAAAGGTTGGCAGCGGCATTGCGGTGAGCATGCGCAGAATGTTAGGGAAAAGACAGTGATCCCCGGGAATCCCAGTGAGGTACTTCCTGCCCAGCAGGGAGTACGTCACTGGGCAAGGAGCGACAACGCTATGTATATCACCCTATCAGCGTACTCTGCCGCAGGGTCATAGGTTTGATATTTGTTGCGGTGCAATGTGGCAGGAGCATCGGAACGCATGGCGGCAGCAGCAGCAGCAACACATATTTAGATATACAAATGAAGGAAGAGAGGCGCTAGTCTAGTTTAGGGGACCCAGCAGGAAACCTTATAGGGAAATTCTGCTAACATGTTTGAGTGGATGGTACTCTCCAACTGGTAGGGTTTCAGATTAGTTGTAGCAAACTATGCTTACATTATTCATCCAACACTTCGTGCAGTAGAGGGTGCTGTGATTGGAGAACTGTTTCCTAGGAGGTTTTCTGCTGGGTCTTCTAAAAAAGCAGGAAATTTGGGCACCCGCTAGCGGGAGACGTTTGGGCGCCCATTCTAATTAACACAAAGGAGGGGAAATTTGGGTGCCCAGTGCGCCCGTTATTTATCAGGCCTAGTGAGCGGCCAAATTTCTCCTCCATGGTGATAATTATAATAGGCCCCTATGGCGGTGCCTGAAAATGTAAGGTTTTTTTGTTTGTTTTTTTATACCCGTGGCAGTAGGCGTGTGTGTGTTAAAGTGAACCCGAGGTGAAAATAAAACGATGAGACAAACAATTGTATTTATCTTCCTACTCCTAAAAATGACTTTTTCTAGTTATCCCATGGTTTTCTTTTATATTAAAACATTTACAAAGTAGATTCAATGTTTTGTTGTCTCTGCTTAGTGGCTAAGTGTCCCTAATTGAAAATACATAAAACTATTGACCTTCATCTCTCTGCTCTCAGAAGTTGTATTCTGCCAGGAAAACTTTTATGGCTGTAATTTGCTTATCAGGGATGTTTACTATTTTCCCGAAAGGGTACCGACAAGACAGAAGCTGTCACTTCCATGCCTAGAAATTAACTCTTTCAGACAGCAAAGTAAAACAAGCGAAACAGAGTGGTTATTAATTTAAATATCAGAATGTTTGCTGCAAACATATCACTATTTACTGATGTTCAAATACAAAATGTGGTTGCGGTTACAGTTGAGACCTCAGGATTGGACTAGACCTATTGCCGGCCAGCTTCCAATAACTCCCGGGAGTAATACTATAGAAGAGATTGGGCTCTATTCTCAAAGAGCCAAAAGTTCTGCAAAATTTTACCGCTATATTTCCGCCAGCGGTAAACCCCGCATTTTTTCCACATTCACTAATATTTTCCGCATGTTTGCCGCATGCGGAAAAAAAGATGCGGAAACAGCCATTAATCATGCGGGAATCATGCGGTAAAAAGGTCGCATGAAAAAGTGTTTAAAAAAAAAAAAAAAGAAAGTCCAGCAAGCACAGCCCTTAAGCCTCTAGACTTCATTAACCACCCTGGCGTTCTATTAAGATCGCCAGGGCGGCTGCGGGAGGGTTTTTTTTAAATAAAAAAAAAACTATTTCATGCAGCCAACTGAAAGTTGGCTGCATGAAAGCCCACTAGATGGCGCTCCGGAGGCGTTCTTCCGATCGCCTCCGGCAGCCAGAAGTAACACGGAAGGCCGCAATGAGCAGCCTTCCGTGTTTGGCTTCTCCTGTCGCCATGGCGACGAGCGGAGTGACGTCATGGACGTCAGCCGACGTCCTGACGTCAGCCGCCTCCGATCCAGCCCTTAGCGCTGGCCGGAACTATTTGTTCCGGCTGCGCAGGGCTCAGGCGGCTGGGGGGGACCCTCTTTCGCCGCTGCTCGCGGCGGATCGCCGCAGAGCGGCGGCGATCGGGCAGCACACGCGGCTGGCAAAGTGCCGGCTGCGTGTGCTGCTTTTTATTTTAGCAAAATCGGCCCAGCAGGGCCTGAGCGGCAGCCATCGGCGGTGATGGACGAGCTGGGCTCGTCCATACCGCTAAGATGGTTAAAGTCAATGGGATGCGGAATATATCACCTACTACTTGTAGGTGATAAAAAAATCGGTAATTAACGACGAAATGATGCACCTGAACATTTTTGAGAATTGATCTTTTATTGCGGAAAATACCGACTTTTGCGGAAACTTTTCCGCATGAATCCCGCACTTTTACCACACTTTTTCCGCATGCGGGAAAAACATGCGGAAAATTTAGAGAATGCAAAATTGACGGTATTTTGGGTGCAAACTTCCCGCATGTACTTTACCGCATGCGGGAAGTCTTTGAGAATAGAGCCCATTGTGTATGAGCGTATGGGATGCTAGAGTGAGTGTCACACAATCAGCTGTGATGTAGGGCATATAGCAGATGACGCACATGCAAAGTTGCTTACTTTTAATGGGAGGGATTCGTTTTTGTATTTGAGCATCAATAAACTGTGATATGTTTGTAGCAGACATTAGTGGCAATTCTAATATTTATTTTATACTTTGTGCTAACCACTATCTGGCTCCCCTTGAAGTGTAAACATAATTAAATTATAGCCCGAGTGCTTGCTATTGTTTAAATTTGGATTCTGGTTATTAAAGTTTTACTTGCCTGGAGCTTCTGTGTCCCTCGCCTCAGTGAACAAGCCTTCTGTAATCCCCGCTGTAGCTGCCGCCGACCCGCAAAACGCTCCCAGCCATGGGAGCATGAGCATGTAGGATGCCTGCACGCATGCATAGAAGCCACCGACCAGGCCACGTCGAGCCCGCTATAGAGAGCATCACAGAGACTTAAGGTGCATACACACATCAGACTATAGTCTTTGTAAAATGAAAGATCACAGACCAATTTTACCCCCTTTCATGTAGTATGAGAGCCATACCTACACAGTCTATTCTATGGAGCTGAACTCCCCATCAGATAAAAATCTTTGTAAGATGCTGCACACACAGATGCTGTACACACTCAAAAGATCTGTAGCTGCAAAAGATCTGTTCCTGCCAAAAATCCATTCCTGCAAATTGCAATGATAGTCTATGAGATCTGCAGATCATCATACACACATGATTTAACTGACATTCATCTGCAGATCAGATCCACCAGGATGGATTTTCAGATCTGCGGATGATTGCTTGATCTGCAGATGAATGTCAGTTAACCTCCCTGGCGTTCTATTAAAATCGCCAGGGAGGCTGCGGGAGGGTTTTTTTCTTATAAAAAAAAAAACTATTTCATGCAGCCAACTGAAAGTTGGCTGCATGAAAGCCCACTAGAGGGCGCTCCGGAGGCGTTCTTTCGATCGCCTCCGGCGCCCAGAATAAACAAGGAAGGCTGCAATGAGCAGCCTTCCTTGTTTTGCTTATATCGTCGCCATAGCGACGAGCGGAGTGACGTCATGGACGTCAGCCGACGTCCTGACGTCAGCCGCCTCCGATCCAGCCCTTAGCGCTGGCCGGAGCTATATGTTCCGGCTGCGCAGGGCTCGGGCGACTGGGGGGACCCTCTTTCGCCGCCGCTCGCCGCAGAGCGGCGGCGATCAGGCAGCACACGCGGCTGGCAAAGTGCCGGCTGCGTGTGCTGCTTTTTATTTCATAAAAATCGGCCCAGCAGGGCCTGAGCGGCGACCTCCGGCGGTAATGGACGGGTATACTCGTCCATACCGTCAAGGAGGTTAAATCATGTGTGTATGATGATCTGGAGATCTCATAGACTATTATTGCAATTTGCAGGAATGGATTTTTGGCAGGAACAGATCTTTTGCAGATACTGATCTTTTGTGTCTGTACAGCATCTCTGTGTGCAGCATCTTGCAAAGATTTGTTTCTGATGTGGAGTTCAGCTCCATAGAAAAGACTGTGTAGGTATGGCTCTTATACTACATGGAGGGGGGTAAGATTGGTCTGTGATCTTTGATTTTCCAAAGACTATAGTCTGATGTGTGTATGCACCTCTAGTCACTGCATCGATTTAAGGTTAAAAAGAGATTTAGGGAGGAGTCTCACTACAGCTTTTTTACTTACTCGGGCTTCCTCCAGCCCCATAAGCATAGCTGTGTCCCTCGCTGACCTCGTACTATGTCCCATTTAGCCGCGGTGAGCCCCGGTAAGCGGCTCAGTGATGTCAGCGTTGGACCTTCTGCGCATGCGCGGACCTGAAGGCCACGGCTGATGCCATTCAGTCCGACTGAGCAGTTTACCGGGATTTAACTGTGGGAGAACGGTGGCACTGAGGGACACAGCCATGCTTATGGGGCTGAAGTGAGACAGAGACAGACAGAGACAGAGTTTTTACAGAAATTCTAGTGTTGTAAACCAGTGCTCCCCACCGTTTTACTGCCTGTCAGCTGCTCTCTTGCACCAGGTGGGCGCTTGTTAGCATTCATGGACAGGCGCCCTTCTCCATGGAGTCATATCTGAGCGCAGCCATGCTCAGACGTAACATGTCGTGGTTCTCTGCCGTCGGGTAAAATCGTCACCAGTCCAGCACTGACACACCTGGTGTTTTAAACTCTGCCATTTGAGTACATTTGAAGGGAACCTAAACTGGGAGGGATATGAATGTTTCCTTTTAAACAATACTAGTTTCTTGTTGGTCCTGCTGATCTCTTTGGCTGCAGCAGTGGTTGTATCACAAACCTGAAACAAGCATGCAGCTAATCCAGTCTGACTTCAGTCAGAGCACCTGATCTGCATGCTTGTTCAGGGGCTGTGGCTAAAAGTATTAGAGACACATAATCAGCAGGAGAGTCAGGCACCTGGTATTATTTGAAAAGGAAAAATCCATATACCTTTAGTTTAGGTTCCCTTTAAGTGCACCCGAATGGTACTTGTGTGCGGCAAATGGGGAGCTGAACTGCCCGATAAATACGCAGTTCAACCTCCTGTCTGAAAATAGGCCTTCACTTATTATTCAAGTTGTCAGGCAAATAATCAACATCATCATCATCATTATTATTATTGTCAATCTCATTAACCATGTGCAAAGTTTTGGTTCAGGTGCTGCTAGAAGAAACATATCTGTGTACTTTGGCAATCTGAGCTGTTGATGGTACAAATAATCTGTGCTGCCCTTAATAAACATTAGGGGCAGCACAGTAACCCTAATGTTTATGGGCATATAGTGTGAAGACATGTTGGCAGGCACTTGTGTTATTTCAACTGCCCTCCAATGCCTCCTGATACATGCCTGTGTGCGTGGAGTCTACTGTGCAGCATGGACACCTATCTGCAGCTCACATGTCTCCTACAATGTTTCACCTCCCCGTCTGTGCAAGGATTCCTGAGCCGTCTCGCCTGCTGTTATAAATGCTAGCAACTCCAAATAATAGCCTTGGCTGAAGCTGGCACTATTTTAGCTTCGATATAACCCGCTGTTTAGATCTACATGCAGGCCGTTTGACTCAGTACCTTTTGTGCCACATGCGCCCTCCCGCTCCAAGACAGTAGACAGTCGGTTATGTGACACACAAAATCACATAGTTCTTCTCTGCTTCCTGCAGAGATCCTCCTGGTTCGGACTGTTTCCTGGTCGTGAAACTACCATTCCCAACATGTCTCATCCTTGCAAAGCATGCTGGGACTTGAAGTCCTTCCAACACATGAATTGCCTCTGACAGTGGTGTCTATTATGCTCTCAGTCAGTAGAGGGCGCTCTGGTTTCTTTTTATACAGTACAGAAAAAAAACAAGCTCAATCCAAAACCTTCTGTGTAGAGTCCAAACTTCTGTTTCGCATAGTTTTTTTTTTTTAGTATGAGGGCTAGGGATGGTCGGAATGCCAAATTCCGATTCCGTGGTAATTCCGCATTCCGTCATGTACCGATTACCGATTCCGCTTTCCGCTACCAATTTCCGCATTCCAAGGCGGAATTTTCGCCGGAAATCGCGGAAATTCCGCCCAACTTTAACATCGATTTTCTCAAAAACTATAAGGTCTTTTTGAAAACTTTTTTTTGCATCTTGCTCAGAAGGTTCTGTTTAATAAACCCTGAAAATTTGGTGTTTCTAGGACTTACGGGGGCTTTGCTATTAACTGCTAAAGTCGGCAGATTTTTACTGTAATGTAAAATGCAGAAAATAGGCAGATGCAGATTTTCTGCATTTTACATTACAGTTAAAATCTGCCTACTTTAGCGGTTAATAGAAAATCCCCCTTAAGTCCTAGAAACACCAAATTTTCAACGTTTATTAAACCGAATCTTGTGAACACGATGCAAAAAAAAGTTTTCAAAAAGACCTTATAGTTTTTGAGAAAATCGATGTTAAAGTCGGGTGGAATTTCCGCGATTTCCGGCGGAAATTTCCGCGATTTCCGGCGGAAATCCGCCTACAGCACTTGCATTACCGATTTCCGGATTTCGATGCGGAAATGCAATTTCCGATCGGAATTTCGGAAATTGCATTTCCGCGGAATCCGAATGAGCATCCCTAATGAGGGCTTTTTAATTTGTTTCAGCCCCTTAAGATGGTCATACATCAGAGGACTTTGGCAGCTGATCGACCATCCGATTTGATTGTTATAATCGTAATTTGATGAAATTCGGTGCCGCCAAGTGCATGTCTGACAGACAATGCGACCAATTTTGGGCCGAAATTGGTTGTATTGGTCGCATTAATCGATCGGACATGGTGCAAGATGTTAGGCTGACTAGCTTGATCAGGTGTGTGTGGCGGTAACAGCGAGCAATATTGGGACAAGCGATGAACGCTACAACCCCCCCGTCGCAGTCCCTCTTAATGTTTAATGTCTCACACAGTGCCCAGTGCACTATACATCACCTGTCCGCGGCCACCGCTTGTCCTCCGCTGGCCCTGGGAGCACTCCTCGCTCCAGGGGCATAGCAATAGGGGGTGCAGAGGTTGCGTCCGCATCGGGGCCCTTGGGGTAGGGGGGCCCACCCTCGATTGCAGTATTAGCTCTCTATTGGTCCTGTGCTCATAATAATCCCTTCTATAGATACTTTGAATAGTGATAATCATTAACAAACTGATCCCCATCCCCTGCTAGCAACTCTGACGCTGTAGTTGCCATTGGCAGGTTTTGGTGCGCCGTATCAATTGTTATACTGTATATAGAGTGCTGGGGGGCCCCAATGTAAAACTTGCATCGGGGCCCACAGCTCCTTAGCTACGCCACTGCCTCGCTCCATACACACTCCCTACGTATTTGACTAGTAACGAGGATGTTTGTGATGTCACACGCTCCCGCACGTATGCCGGCAGCCACATGGGGAGTGTGTATTGAGCAAGGAGTGCACCCGGGGCCAGCGGAGGACAAGCAGTGGACAGGTAATGTATATGTTACGGCCAGAACCCGAAGTTTGGCCACTTCGCGTTCTGGCTGGCCAATGTGCGAAGTGGCCGCTGCGCTGCGGCCAGTGTTAAGGTGGCCACTAACTGTCCAATTTCTAGCGAAAAATCGTTCGAGCGATCAGAAATTCTGATCGGACGAAAAATCGTTCACTACACCATCAACTAACCAATCTTTGCTTCCTATCTATCACGACCACCAAGAAAATCCAAATTTTCGTTCGACGAAAATTCATTCGAGCGACATTTTTTTCACTCGTTCATAATCGATTGTGTCCACCAATGGAGATTATTTACAAGCAATCCGATCAGAATTTCAGATCGCTCAAACGATTTTTCGCTAGAAATTGGACCGTTAGTGGCCAGCTTTAGAAATTAAATGATTAGTGTAAGATGAATGTATTTTCTGGCTGTCTCGCTGCGGCCGAATGTATGAAAAGTTAGTTAATGAAATTAAGCCGGCGGCAAATGTAGCAGATGAAGCCGCCGGCTTTAGCTTTCTTTCCTCCCCCTGCCTCTCTCTCCTACTGGCAGCCGGGGGAAACACGCGTGTCCCCGAGAGTTGTTCGTCGCGCCAGTGAAGCAGAGCGGGAAAGGCTGCAGATATTGCTTCTGACAGCACCCGCTGTGCAAGAAAGGCAGGATTCCCTGCTGCGACGAACGACACGCGTGTCCCCCTGCTGCCAGTAGGAGAGAGAGGCAGGGGGAGAGGAGAGAGAGGCAGAGCTGAAGCTGGCGGCTTCATCTGTTACATTGCCGCCGGCTTCATTTCATTCAATTAATTAACTTTTCATACATTCGGCTGCAGCGAGACGGCCAGAAGATACATTCATCTTTCAGGAATCATTTCATTTCTAACACAGGCCGCAGCGCAGCGGCCACTTCGCACATTAACCGGCCAGAACCCAAAGTGGCCAGCCAGAATGCAAAGTGGCCAAACTTCGGGTTCTGGCCGTAACATATATTATAACACTGGGGACCGGGGGGCGGGCGCTCTCATTACACATTGGGGGGGGGGAGGCGTCAAACAAATCTGATTCCGGATCAATTTCAGCATGAAATTGACCGGGAATCGCTCTGCTGTGTATGGGAAGCTGACATCTTTCTCTAATCAGATTCATTTAGAGAGATATTTCTCTCTTGGTCGAATCTGTCCATCATCGCTACCATAACACACTCCTAGGAGTTCTGGTTCACCATGAGCTTGCTGACATCGAAGTCACTCCATCATCCGTCGTCCCTCTGCCCCCTTACATAGTAACAAAACACATAATTAGCCTGAAGGCTAGTGATGAGTCTGTACAGCATCATTCAAAGAATTGTCACCCGAGGTATTGTTTCTCGATCTAGGAATCCCTGCAGCACTGTGTGGATCGATTACTAGGGCTATTGCGCTTTCATTTCCTGGCGATTAGAAGCGCTGTACAGTAAACAGTAAACCGTACAGCGCTTCTAATGAACTATTCTGTTTTTTTTTAAAGGATACCAGAGCCAAAAAAGGTTGGAGAAACGGGGGGGGGGGGGGAGCAGGCATTTAGGGGGAGCTGTCCTGATGGCCACCGCTCCCCCCTCCCCCCATTCTCCACTGGCACCCCTCTTTCTCACCTAAAGATCTCTTGCAGCTTCTTCCAGGTCACCATCCCTGCGCAGACATTGGCCCAGCTGCGCCCTTCCTAAGGAGCACGACAGCGGCCTGTAAAATAGGGAAAACTGAGAACTCAATATGGTGTAGTATGTTGAAGACAAATGGTAAGTTATTTAGTTTAAAAAGTTATACTCACAAACATGGGTTACCGTTCAGGCAACCACTATATAGGCAGGTGAGGAGATTAGACCTGTCCTCACCAGAGCCGGATTAAGGCTACATGGGGCCCTAAGCAAAGTAACTGATTTGGGCCCCCCATCATGTCGTAATAGAATCAGAAGATGCAGCTGCACAGCAACATGCCACACACACCGGGGCAGCCGAGCTACTGGTTGCTATGGGCAACAGCCCGCTTTCCTCTGTGGGTGCACAAAGCAGGGAATAGCAGCGGCAAAATGCAGAGTGAGAAATGAATGGCTGGGACATTTGCACTCAGGGGCTGGGGCACCCATGTGAAGAATATCACAGCAGCAGCACTTTCCCCCTGCATCTCCAGCCTGGCAATGGCAGAAAGCTCTGGACACCGCCAAACCGGAAGCCGTTCCCCAGACAGAATTACATAACCACCCCCACCACCGAACAACCGATTTCCTCCCAAACTAGACAGCCACCATGCAGCCTCCATCCCAGTGAATACGATATTCCAGCAGAGAAGGCAGCCGCAGCGGGGGAGAATGACAGCACCAGATGACTCACATTCACCTATTGCGATCCAAGCAATAGAGGTCCCGTCATCCGGAGCCCATCTGTATCCTCTAGAGTGCTGCCGCTTTGTTACTACTACTTTTACTACTTCCTACTTCCTGTCTGATCTGAAAATCAGGAAGTTCAGAGCGAACGGCTGCACTGTAGAAGAGACAGATGGGTTTCAGATGACGGGATCTCTATCGCTTGGATCATGGATAGGTGAGTGAGCGTTTGCCATCTGCTGCTATCATTCTTGCTGCAGCTGTGGTTCTCTGTGGGAAGGGAGGGCGGAGTGGGCAGCGGCAGAGCGCACAGTAGCAGGAGGGGGACCTAAGAGGAGAGCCTGGCTCTGAAGACAATAAGCAGCGCACGGAATCATTTGACAAGACAAGACAAATAACATTTATATTGCGCTTTTCTCCTGGCGGACTCAAAGCGCCAGAGCTGCAGCCACTAGAACGCGCCCTATAGGCAGTAGCAGTGTTAGAGAGACTTGCCTAAGGTCTCCTACTGAATAGGTGCTGGCTTACTGAACAGGCAGAGCTGAGATTTGAACCCTGGTCTCCTGTGTCAGACGCAGAGCCCTTAAAGGGACTCCGAGCAGTGCCTGTGGGTATGCCTTTAAGCAAGTGGGCTTGCCTCCTGAAAGCAGACATGAGATCCTGTCTCAATATAAATAGATACATTTATTATACGGTACCCCAAACAGTGCACTGTTTGGGGTACCGTATAATAAATGTATCTATTCTCGTGTCTGCTTTCAGGAGGCAAGCCCACCACTTCCTCCAAGCAATTTTTTAAACATTTTATTGAATTTTATCCTGCTGGCGCCTCTGTTCCACATACTAATATGACAGCGGCCTGGAGCGACCTACGCATGCCCATGACATCATGATTGACGTCATGTACATGCGCAGAGCCCTCCCAGCCGTGCGCTGTAGGACGCGCACAGCCAGGCCAACATCTGCACAGTGATGGCGACCCCCGGCAGACAGCGCGTCCAGCAGTGATGGCGACTCCCGGCAGACAGCATGTCCAGCATACCTGACCAGGCTGCACCGGCAGTACGTCTGGTGTATGACACGTTGAAGTCCTTCTCCATGATCTACCTGCTGTCACCTTCCAGGACCGAACACGCTGAAACCAGCGCAGGAGATTTGGGCGCCACCATAGGCCATAATAGAAATTACGGCTATAGCAGTGCACTGGGAGTAACTCCGGCTCCGTCAGAAGACGGAGCTGAAGTTACTTTTAACCTCTTGAGGACCTCAGTGTTAAACCCCCCTAATGACCAGGCGATTTTGTGTTAAATGGGCCACTGCAGCTTTAAGGCCAAGCTGCAGGACCGCAAAACACAGCACACAAGTGATTCCCCCCCCTTTTGTCCCCACCAACAGAGCTCTCTATTGGTGGGGTCTGATCACCCCTGCAGTGTTTTTTTTTATATATATAAATCGTTATGGTATTTTTTTTTATTAAATGTTCGTATTTTTTTACATATTTTTTTCCCTCTGTCCCTCCCACCCCCCAGGCAGCCAATAACGGCGATCGGCTGTCATAGGCTTCAGCCTATGAGAGCCGATCGCTCTCTTGTCCCCCAGGTGGACAGCCGTGTCAATACAATCAAGCAGCGGTTTCGCCGTTACAGTCTCCCGAGCGGCAATTGCCGCTCGGAGACTGCAGGCGGAGCTCAGCTCCGCCCACCAAGCAGGACATGCGCGCGCAGCCTGTGCGCGATCTCCTGCAAATGCAAGCCCCAGGACTTTACGCCAATCGGCGTCAGCTGGTCCTGGGGCTGCCGCCGCGGCCACGCCCGTTGGCGTGACGCGGTCAGGAAATGGTTAAAACAAGCCAAATTATTTCATTCCCCACCATCCATGGCGGCCTGGAGGGGGAATAGTATTTAAGACATGGTACACTGGAGTGAAGGGTTACACCCGGTTACACCCGGCACACCCGGCACTGGGCTGATTATCTTGAGGGTCAGCCTTTCTGCAAGAGCTTGTATACAACGTAATAGCAGATACTTTACCTAATCCACACGCTCCTTTATTGGCTGTAAAGGTCATAACATGAGACGTGCAGCAAGTACAGTAGTGCAGAGCACAACTATAGGACATAAAGCACATAAAGAGATGACTGTGCACCTGTCTCTTTAAGACCTTTTATGCAACAGTTTGACAAATAGTAAAGATGCATCAAACCTGGGTGATGGAGGGTGTCTGGTGAGCTGGGAAGGGTGACCAGGGGATGAACAGGACGGCACTACAACAGTTTCATGCCAAAACCGGCGCTTGCTCACGTACAATGACATTGCCATCCACGTTCGTATGCGTTGCGTGGCTGATCCTATCACTGAAAAGTGAATGGGACAGCCGCGCGTTTTTGCAAAATCTGCGTGCAGCATGCGTTCCCGGACCGCACTGGTCCGGAACGCATGCAGTGTGAACATCAGACAGTGCACTCTATGCACTGTCTGATGTCGTGCGTGTCTGCCTCCTGCACGCGTTTCCAAAACGCTTGCAGTCTGAACGGGCCCTAAGGGCTGGTGCACGTCCAGAGCACTTCTGAGCGCTTTAAAAAATGCTAGAGCTTTAAAAACCGCTTGGCTAATGTATATGAAAGAGATGGATCACACCAGAGCAATGTGATTTATTCCCAAACGCAAACACGGGTCCTGCTGCATTTCTGCTGATTTCTGAGGAGATTCAGCCTCAATGTTAAGTATAGGAAAGTGGAAAATCACTCTGAAAAGAGCTAGATCAGAGCGATTTTCCAAGCGTTTTTGTGACAAAACCAGTACAATAGCAGCTGTACTGTACATAGAAAAAAAAACTACACAAAACACTCCAAAAAACGCTAGGTATAAATAGAAAATCGCTAGGAAAAATCACTTCAAAAAGCGATGAGTGCACACCAGCCATAACATATTCTTGGTATCTCCAGGTAGAAGGCTGTATGGCCGAGTCTATCTGCAAAGGGCTGGGACACTCCTCCAGAGGAAGGAGTGTTGACAAAACATGTTGAGTACTGTATATGGTGCTCAGCCCTAATGGTGTACTAATAAATCAACATGTAAGACTCTATAAGGGCCCATTCACGCTAGAAGCGCTTTTCTGAGCGTTTTGCGATCGATTCGTTTTTTTAAAATCGCTCCCATTCACTTTCATTAAAATTGTGGTAAATATGCGTATGTGATCGCAAAATCACTGCAACTTTTCCACGATTGTAATGAAAGTGAATGGGAGCGATTTTAAAAACCGCTAATCATAAAACGCTCTGAAAAGCACTTCTAGTATGAATGGGCCCTTATAGTCTTACATATCGATTAGATTTATTATTTCTGAGCATTTTAAAAATTGCTCCCATTCACTTTCATTAAAATCGTGGTAAAAATCGCAGTGATTGCAAAAAAATGCGGTGATTTTTACAAAATTTTAATGACCGTGAATGGGAGCGATTTTTAAAAAGCGCTAATCAATCAAAGCGCTCAGAAAAGTGTGGAGGAATTTGCCTTCTTAAAACAGAAGTTATTTGCAAGTATTCAGGTTGGAGTGAGCTTTTGATGTGTCCCACAATGCATCACTGCTGAATTTGCAAACTGTGCTTTTGTTGTCCCTGAAAGCTAAACACACCTCCAGAACCGCTGGAATGCAATGATGTGTCAACTTGTTAATTATACAGAGCCACAGTAATCCAACATGCATACAGACTGGTTGGTCCTTATCAGTGCATGGCATTGATTAATGTGGCTCTAGGGACTGTGCTAGCTACAATGGGGCCCTGGGGCTAAAGTAACTTACCCCCCCCCCCCCCCCCCCCCCCCCTGTCAACCAAATCAACCCCAGGGTCCCTGAGCCAGCTGCAAGCTCTCATGCTACATAGAAGTGTTAAAATTGGAGGTGTGTATGCACCCTAACACCAGTTTGGTCAAATGTTGAAGTCTAACCAGTTGTGGAGTAGGTCTGGGCAACAAGCTGTGTTCTGCTACGGTGGATGTTCTCCCACTTCTGGACAGAGTTGTTCCAGTCATCCCTTTAGATGTGCATGCCACTACAGGGCCCTCTTCTGTGTATCAGCAGTCAATAGATCTGCACGTCTAAAGGGATACATAAAAGCCTCTATGAATGTGCCCTGCTCTTGCGTACTTTTCTTTTTACTTTCTAATGTCCCGCCCCTCAGTCAGTGCATAAGATCAAATTGAGTGAGTAGTAGTATGGGGTGGCTCCTCCAATTGGCTAGCTCCTTTATCCATTTTACCGAATGCTAATTGTAGGTTGCCAATAACTCCAGGCTGTTCTTAACCACTTAACCACCCTGGCGTTCTATTGAGATCGCCAGGGCGGCTGCGGGAGGTTTTTTTTTTTATTAAAAAAAAACTATTTCATGCAGCCAACTGAAAGTTGGCTGCATGAAAGCCCACTAGAGGGCGCTCCGGAGGCGTTCTTCCGATCGCCTCCGGCAAGCAGAAGTAACAAGGAAGGCTGCAATGAGCAGCCTTCCTTGTTTGGCTTTCCTCGTCGCCATGGCGACGAGCGGAGTGACGTCATGGACGTCAGTCGACGTCCTGACGTCAGCCGCCTCCGATCCAGCCCTTAGCGCTGGCCGGAACTATTTGTTCCGGCTGCGCAGGGCTCGGGCGGCTGGGGGGACCCTCTTTCGCCGCTGCTCGCGGCAGATCGCCGCAGAGCGGCGGCGATCAGGCAGCACACGCGGCTGGCAAAGTGCCGGCTGCGTGTGCTGCTTTTTATTTCATCAAAATCGGCCCAGCAGGGCCTGAGCGGCACCCTCTGGCGGTAATGGACGAGCTGAGCTCGTCCATACCGCTAAGGTGGTTAAAATAGAGTACTTCAGTAAAGTGGTTAAGCGCTCTTCTCTGCCTGTTCCTTCTTAGACACAGCAAATATATCATATCATGAAAAAGCCCCCCCTTCGGAGAAAGACTCACCAGACTTCTAGGCCTCCAAGGCCAATGCTCGCATTCGGGGTATTGGCCACCCCGCAGCCTCTCTGGCAGTCCTCTCTCGGCTATGCTCAATCACAAGAAAATGTATGCGTGCTCTACACCAAGCTTAACCCTTTCAAGTCTAGCTGTGCAAATCTGGCTAAAATGGCTTACCATGAGACATGCTCACGCAGAAATGCATCTGCTTTCGCATGCCAAACTTTGCAGGGTCAAAAACCAATACCGCGAAGCGGTTGCCCTGCGGGAATTAGTTCATGCTATACAGCACTATCCAGGAGCGCCTCGGGGAGGCTTCCCATTGCCCCCATACAACCGGGGGGGCTGCGGGGCCCCAGGCTCTCTCACTGCCTAGGGACCGCAGCAACACCCCGGAGGTGGAGGCTGGGTAGCGCAGACGACCCCCCCCAAAGCGTGGCCGGCGCCGGGGGGGGGGGCCATCCGCACCCATCTCCCAAAAATTTAAAAACGGGCACTTACCTGAACGTCCATTGCGTTCTGCTGCTGCGCATCGACTCGGGGCACTGCATGGGAAAGGAGTGACGCATGGGTCACCCCGAGCTGTGGGGCTCAGGGCTGGCTCACACACATCACTCCAGAAGGGGGGGGAGGACAGGCACAGACAGCCCACTCATAGAGCAAACCATCCACCACCTGCCTCCAAAGGACAGAATGCAAATATGCTCAATCACAAGAAAATGTATGCGTGCTCTACACCAAGCTTAACCCTTTCAAGTCTAGCTGTGCAAATCTGGCTAAAATGGCTTACCATGAGACATGCTCACGCAGAAATGCATCTGCTTTTGCATGCCAAACTTTGCAGGGTCAAAAACCAATACCGCGAAGCGGTTGCCCTGCGGGAATTAGTTCATGCTATACAGCACTATCCAGGAGCGCCTCAGGGAGGCTTCCCATTGCCCCCATTGCTTCTTGTGATTGAGCCTCTCTCGGCTATTCCCAGTCTGTGTAAGCAAAAAACGAATTCCACATCGCGTAAAAGCGTACCAGTTTATTTAAAAAGTGGTTAAAAACAGATCAGTGGTGTATAACCACTCATTGGGTCAGAAGACTTCATCAAAAAATTAAACACAGCCAGTCCCTTGTTTGACAAACTACCTGATTCCAGGTACAGGGGTATGCAGAGATGAGATGCACTAAGCTTGTGACAAGGCGCACGCCTCTGTTATCCAGTGGCGGCGCTACACTGGGGCTTGCCCAGGCTTCAGCCCCAGCTGGCAACTTGTTAGCCCCTCTTAAAGCCCCCCCGCTGGCCATGGCCACTGCAAGTCTGTACTTGCGTATTTTCAGAAGAAGAGAAGGAGGATTAGAGGGGGGCTGGCCTGCTGGCTGTCAGATGACAAAAAATGATCGAGGCGCCAGCCGCGCTAATAAGGGATGCGGGAGCCTGCTTTATTCCTCCCTCCCTCCTCCCTTCCTATGAATGCCCCCACCTGCTGTGAATGACTGTCCCCCCCCCCCCCGTAGGCAGTGTGTGCGGAGCAGAGCGGAGCGGTAGGTCCTCTTACCGCAATCCATGCTCACCCGCAACTAGTCTCTTGCTTCCTCTTTACCATGACGTCACAGGAAGCAGGAGACTAGTTGCCGGTGAGCATGGATTGCGGTAAGAGGACCTACCGCTCCGCTCTGCTCCGCACACACTGCCTACGGGGGGGACATTCACAGCAGGTGGGGGCATTCAGAGGAAGGAAGGAGGGAGGGAGGAATAAAGCAGGCTCCCGCATCCCTTATTAGCGCGGCTGGAGCCTCGATCATTTTCTTCCTGTCTTCTCTCCCCAGGGCAATCTCCTCACACACAGGTGCGCCTTCCTCCCCACCCACTGGCATTCTCCCCCCTCCACTGACGACCCCCCTACCCACTGGCACCCTCTTCCCCACCCACTGGCACCCTCCTCCTACCCACTGAGACTATCCTCCTACCCACTGGCACCTTTCTCCCCCAACCAGTGTCACCCTCCTTTCCACCCACAGGTACCCTCCTCCCCACCCAGTGTCACCCTCCTCCTTCCCACTGACACCCTCCTCCTACCCACTGGCACCTTTCTCCTCCACCTAGTGTCACCCTCCTTTCCACCCACAGGTACCCTCCTCCCCACCCACTGGCACCCTCCTCCTACCCACTGACACCCTCCTCCCCACCCAGTGGCACCCTCCTTTCCACCCACAGGTACCCTCCTCCCCACCCACTGGCACCCTCCTCCTACCCACTGACACCCTCCTCCTACCCACTGGCACCCTCCTCCCCACCCAGTGGCACCCTCCTTTCCACCCACAGGTACCCTCCTCCCCACCCAGTGTCACCCTCCTCCTTCCCACTGACACCCTCCTCCTACCCACTGGCACCTTTCTCCTCCACCCAGTGTCATCCTCCTTTCCACCCACAGGTACCCTCCTCCCCACCCACTGGCACCCTCCTCCTACCCACTGACACCCTCCTCCTACCCACTGGCATCCTCCTCCTACCCACTGAGACCCTCCTCCCCACCCAGTGTCACCCTCCTTTCCACCCACAGGTACCCTCCTCCCCACCCAGTGTCACCCTTCTACCCACTAAGACCCTCCTCCTACCCACTGTCACCTTCCTCCCCCACCCACTGGCACCCCCCTTTCCACCCAGTGTCACCCTCTCCAACCCACTGTCACCCTCCTCCGCAAACTCATTCCTCCCATTGTCACCCTCCTGCAAAAGCAGAGGTGTGGCTTAAGGCCGCACAGGAGGCGTGGCTTAAGTGTCCCTCTTTCCCATCTTCAAATGTTGGGAGGTATGGTAGAGCGGCCCGCACGGGAACGTTCCTAGCGGTTACATTTGTGTGTCACGTGACGATGAAGACGTCCGTCACGTTACACGCACACAGTGTGCAATGCGCTTGCCTCGCCTCAGTCGCCTGCCTGACCCGCCCGCCCGCCCAGCTTTAGAGAGGCTTGCTGCCGCTTTTCGTATGACGGCCAGCAGTTAAACAGCAGCAGGCAGCACCGGGGGACTTTGCAGCCGCCAGCCACACCAGACCAGACTGCGTCACTCACTACTAGTGAGTGACTCACTCACGGACAGCACGCGGCACACTATGTCCGAGGACGAGGAGGAGGACAGCCAGCCATTGACAGCCGCTCAGCAGCAGCAGGAGGAGGACTCAAGGTGGGTGGGCAGCCAAGCCAGCCAACTTTAATGATGTTTTTTACATGTGATGTTGGCACCAGCCAGGCCTGAGCTGCCATGGGGCCCCCAGCCCACCACCACCAGCCAGGCCTGAGCTGACCTGGGGCCCCCAGCCCACCACCACCAGCCAGGCCTGAGCTGCCCTGGGGGGCCCCCAGCCTACCACCACCAGCCAGGCCTGAGCCCTTCCACCCAGCCCACCACCACTAGCCAGGCCTGAGCTGCCCTGGGGCCCCCAGCCCACCACCACCAGCCAGGCCTGAGCTGCCCTGGGGCCCCCAGCCCACCACCACCAGCCAGGCCTGAGCTGCCCTGGGGCCCCCAGCCCACCACCACTAGCCAGGCCTGAGCTTCCCTGGGACCCCAGCCCACCAGCCACGCAGGCATGAGGCCTCCAGCCCACCACCAGTCAGGCTTGAGGTGCCCTGGGGCTCCCAGCCCACCACCACCAGCCTGACTACATATACTGGGGACAGCTATATGCCTGGCTACATATACTGGGGACATCTATACACCTGGCTACCTATGCTGGGGACACTGTCTGTCTGTCATTATGTGCATTTACTGGTGAAAAGTTGTCTCTTATGTGCATTTACTGGGGAAATGCTGTCTGTCATTATGTGCATGAACTGGTGAAAAGTTGTCCCTTATGTGCATTTACTGCGGAAACGCAGTCTGTCATTATGTGCATTAACTGGTGAAAAGCTGTCCCTTATGTGCATTTACTGCGGAAACGCAGTCTGTCATTATGTGAATTAACTGGTGAAAAGCTGTCTCTTATGTGCATTTACTGGGGAAATGCAGTCTGTCATTATGTGCATGAACTGGTGAAAAGTTGTCCCTTATGTGCATTTACTGCGGAAACGCAGTCTGTCATTATGTGCATTAACTGGTGAAAAGCTGTCCCTTATGTGCATTTACTGCGGAAACGCAGTCTGTCATTATGTGAATTAACTGGTGAAAAGCTGTCTCTTATGTGCATTTAATGGGGAAACTGTCTGTCATTACATGCATTAACTGGTGAAAAGCTGTCTCTTATGTGCATTTAATGGGGAAACTGTCTGTCATTACATGCATTAACTGGTGAAAAGCAGGCTCTTATGTGCATTTAATGGGGAAACTGTCTGTCATTACATGCAATAACTGATGAAAAGCAGGCTTTTATGTGCATTTAATGGGGAAACTGTCTGTCATTACATGCATTAACTGGTGAAAAGCAGGCTCTTATGTGCATTTAATGGGGAAACTGTTTGTCATTACGTGCATTAACTGGTGAAAAGCAGGCTCTTATGTGCATTTACTGCGGAAACGCAGTCTGTCATTACGTGCATTAACTGGTGAAAAGCTGTCCCTTTATGTGCATTTACTGCAGAAACACAGTTTGTCATTATGTGCATTAACTGGTGAAAAGCTGTCTCTTATGTGCATTTAATGAGGAAACGCTGTCTGTCATTACGTGCATTAACTGCTGAAAAGCTGATTCTTTTGTGCATTTACTGGTGAAAGGCTACCTGTCATTATGTGCGTTTACTTAATTTTTTTTTCATGTAACTACGTTAGCTGGTACAACTACATTACAGTTAGCCCCGCCCACATGACATCATGACCACGCCCAAATGTTCGCCGCGCCCCCCCCCAAGCCCGGCCTGCCAGCCCTCGTGCCCCCTTTGAGCCCCCCAAAAATCTGAAGCTGGAGCCGCCACTGCTGTCATCTAGCGTCCCTCTCTGCAATATCTTACTGGCTAGTGCTCTAAAAGATACCGAGCCTACTGCACACAGACAATCCCGCCGCGTCCAGCGAGCGTCGTGCGCTATGACGTCACTCCGTGGCTCCGCCCAACGTTTCGTTGCCCTAGCAACTCCTCAGGGGCTACGGAGGCACGGAGAGTGACGTCCTTTATCCTCTATTGTGCAGGCTATACACCTGCGTTCTATAATCAAGCTCATAGCTAGATCCTATTCCAAGCTGTTTGAAAGCCTAGGACCCGCCCCCCCTCGCTCTGTGCAATAGTGCAGCAAGTCTATAGGCTTCTGGGAATTTGAATTCCTCCTATCTCACTGTTTCTATGCAGATTCATAGCTTCATGCAGCAACCCCTGCATACCCTTTACATGATATTATAAAGCAACCCCTGCATACCCTTAGCATGGTGTCATATTTACCCATTAGCTCCGTAGCCCCTGAGGAGTTGCTAGGGCAACGAAACGTTGGGCGGAGCCACGGAGTGACGTCATAGCGCACGACGCTCGCTGGACGCGGCGGGGTTGTCTGTGTGCAGTAGGCTCGGTATCTTTTAGAGCACTAGCCAGTAAGATATTGTGGAGAGGGACGCTAGATGACAGAGGCGTGCGCCTTGTCACAAGCTTAGTGCATCTCATCTCTGCATACCCCTGTACCTGGAATCAGGTAGTTTGTCAAACAAGGGACTGGCTGTGTTTCATTTTTTGATGAAGTCTTCTGACCCAATGAGTGGTTATACACCACTGATCTGTTTTTAACCACTTTTTAAATAAACTGGTACGCTTTTACGCGATGTGGAATTCGTTTTTTGCTTACACAGACTGGGAATAGCCGAGAGAGGACTGCCAGAGAGGCTGCGGGGTGGCCAATACCCCGAATGCGAGCATTGGCCTTGGAGGCCTAGAAGTCTGGTGAGTCTTTCCCCGAAGGGGGGGCTTTTTCATTATATGATATATTTGCTGTGTCTATGAAGGAACAGGCAGAGAAGAACGCTTAACCACTTTACTGAAGAACTCTATTTTGATGGTTGCACGCATCTAGGAAGAGCGCTCCCACATGATAACTATTATATGAGCAAGGACATTATACATGTGGTTACTACCTGCCAATGTGTTTTATTTCGAATTTAGCACCTGTAATATGAATGTTTGATGAATGTTTGATTCATTACCTTTTATAAAATTTTAGAGGTGACCTACTTAACACCTGACTCAGCATATGAGCGCAGTATCAGGGTGCTGTAATTGTTGTGAATGTTCTTAACCACTTGCCGACCTCGCACTCATAACGCGCGTCGGCAAAGTGGTAGCTGCAGGACCAGCGACGCACATCTGCGTCGCCGGCTGCAGGCTAACTAATCAGGAAACAGCTGCTCGCGCGAGCGGCTGCTTCCTGTCAATTCACGGCGGGGGCTCCGTGAATAGCCTGCGGGCTGCCGATCGCAGCTCGCAGGCTAAATGTAAACACAAGCAGAAATAATCCGCTTTGTTTACATTTTTACAACGCTGCTAACAGTAGCAGCATTGTACTAGATCAGCGATCCCCGGCCAATCAGCGGCCGGGGATCGCTGTCACATGACAGGCAGGAGCCTGTTAGAGGCTGCACAGGACAGATCCGTTCCTGTGCAGCCTCGGATCTCCGGGGCAGGGAGGGAGAAGAGGGAGAGGGGGAATCCTGCAGTGGAGGGGGCTTTGAGGTGCCCCCCCCCCCCCGCCACCCACATGCATGCAGGAGCAATCAGACCCCCCCCCAGCACATCATCCCCCTAGTGGGGAAAAAAGGGGGGCGATCTGGTCGCTCTGCCTGTTATATGATCTGTGCTGGGGGCTGTAGAGCCCACCCAGCACAGATCTTAGAATTCAGCGCTGGTCCTTAAGGGGGGGGGGGGGGGGTAAAGGCTGAGTCCTGAAGTGGTTAAAATACTGAACGTCGGACGGCGCATGCGCGCGCAGGACGGTGATGGCTGCTTAACCCAACCTCTGCGCTGTGCACGGAGCCTGCCTTCAAATTATCTTTAAGAGAATTGACTTTTCAGCTATTCTAACGCCGGGTAAAGGGGTCGGAATACCCAGTGCTCATCTGGACTTGCATGGCGAGCAGAAGCAAGACACGTTCCTCCCAGAAATTGGGGAAAAACCGAGTGGGCGCAGGCAAACCGCGTGCCGCCCATCAGTCAGCTCTAGGCAACCTCATGGCAGAGCCAAGTGTAGACGGCTCAGCATCTGATGATAGCCGGGATTTATCGGACGGGGAGCGTCCTTCTCCCTCGAGGGGCAAACAAGATCTGATGGCGAAGCTAAGCACGGTGGTCTGCAAGGAGATAATTGCGGCAAATAAACAACTTGGATGTGAATTGCTCAAAGAAATTAGGCTGTTATCTTAGCGAACTGCATCCCTAGAAGACCGAATGGACAAGGCCACAACAGTTCTCGAGGGACATGAAGATGAAGTGCTGAAACTTCAAGTAGAGGTGCACCTTCTGAAGCGGCAAGCAGAAGATTCTGAGAATAGGTCCCGCAGAGGCAACCTCCACTTGCGGGGAATACCCGAATCGGTTGAGGATGTCCCGGGCACAGTTTTGGCTCTCTTACAGGAATTGGTACCTGATATCCCCGTGGAACGTCTTGAATTGGACAGAGTCCACAGAGCCCTTACCAAGAAAAAACCCGATGGCCCCCCAAGAGACATCATTATGAAGTTTCTCTTCTATCAAACAAAAGAGAAAGTGCTTGCTGCGGCACGAGCTGCCCCATCCCTCACTTTCCAAGGCTACACATACCAATTCTACAGCGACCTATCACAAGCAATGCTGCAACGTAGAAAAGAGATACGGCCATACTTACAGGTACTACAGGGAAAGCAAATCAAATACAAGTGGGGTTTCCCCTTCGCCATTTACTTCACCGTCAATAATCGCCAATTTGCAGCAACTTCACTGCAGGAGTTACAAGGATGCTTCCGAGAGCTTGACCTGCCGATACCGACAGAACATCCTTTGTCATTCCTGCCTCGCCGCCTGATCCACCATCTCAGCCCTCATCTCATTGAAGCTATAACAGTCCTCCTCTTATTTCTTCGGCAAGCCCTAAAGAGCAGAGGCCAAAGAAAAGGAGATCCGCTGCACTTCGAGACCTGTCCTCTCAAGTTTTCCGTGATGCGACCTGATCAGATTAGTGCCATGCTGTTCTTATCCAACCATGGGATCCCCTTTTTCTACTCTCCCTGAGTACAAAAGGCGAATAAAGCCTAGTTACCTCGTAACTGCCTCTGGACTTTTGTGCAAATACTCAAGTTGGGCTAGTTTGCTATACATGGTTCCTAAGCTAAGTTACGAGTTCTGTTAAGTAACTATTTAATCTTAACCGGTTTTGCACTGTTTTGGAACAATTTTTTCACATTTATTAATGGTTTGGCAATGTTTCAGGGTTTGACGCTCCTTACTAAAATGGACGCCCTTTTTTCCCCCGTGCTGTTAAGTCACCGCCCTTCTTGCTGCTCCCTTAACCCCTGCCTTAATTCCTTCCCGCCCTTGAAATAGCCCATTACACTTGAACTGGACTATCCTCTGCTCTGCTCATACCAGCTGAAAGGATGCTTACCTCCTCAGAAACTATTCGCAGCCCAAAGCCCTCTGTAACTTTTTGAATCAAAACCTTTACGGGACATATTAGAACTGCCCAATCTGGTAAACTGCATTCCCATCCGTGTTCGTCCAGTGCCAGACCACGTGTCCCTCTTACCCTGCTTATTACATTTGCTCCTTGCGGACTGAAGAAGTACATTGTTATGAATGTCATCGGCTTCATTACCATTATTTGCACGACTGTACCGTAAATGTATAGTATTAGGCATTTGCTAACTTTTCCTTTAGGAATGTGGCTGTGCGGGGGGAGTGGGGGGATGTTCTGTCGCATCTATTCCGGACGGCACACCAAATTCAGGATTTTGACTCCCTCTCTCTTTAAACTAACAGCACTACTGCCGTTCCAGTACTTTAAAGAGAATCTGTATTGTTAAAATCGCACAAAAGTAAACATACCAGTGCGTTAGGGGACATCTCCTATTACCCTCTGTCACAATTTCGCCGCTCCTCGACGCATTAAAAGTGGTTAAAAACAGTTTTAAAAAGTTTGTTTATAAACAAACAAAATGGCCACCAAAACAGGAAGTAGGTTGATGTACAGTATGTCCACACATAGAAAATACATCCATACACAAGCAGGCTGTATACACCCTTCCTTTTGAATCTCAAGAGATCATTTGTGTGTTTCTTTCCCCCTGCATCTCTCATGCACTGAAGTTTCAGGCTGCTCTTTTCTTCCTGCAAACAGCTTTGCCCTTGTCTGTAATTCTTCAGTATGTGAAAGCCCAGCCAGCTCAGAGGACGATTTATCCAGCTTGTAAAAGATAAGAGAGAAGAGAGAAGCTGCCCTAATCTAAATAATACACAGGCAGTGTGCATAGAGGGGCCTGGAAGGGGGAGTTCATAGCAGAACCACAACACTGAAGAACTTGGCAGCCTTCCAGACACAGGCCGACAAGTCTGACAGGGGAAAGATACATTGATTTATTACAGAGACTGTGATAGCAGAAAGTGCTGCAGTAAGCCAGAACACATTAGAATAGCTTTTGGAACTTGTAGGATGATAAAAAACAGGATGCAATTTTTGTTACGGAGTCTCTTTAACTCTAAGGATGTGCTAACAACCTCAATATGCTAATTGACCCTTTATATAAACCGTCCGGACTGGATGCGGGTGGACAGCCTACAACACAGTGCTAGATTCTGCCTATATCCTGTTAATTTATTTTGCTAATCATTAGAATGTCAGCATAGTATGCTTTACTCTGAGCTTCTATTGGATGGCTTAGAAGCACATTAGCAGACAATCTAAAATTCAGTGCAATACCCAGTGGCGGACATACGGCCGTGCAGGCCGTGCCGCCGCACGAGGGCCCCTGAAGTTCCGTTTTCTTCAGGGGCCCATTAAGTTTTTTTTATATATATATATATATATATATATATATATTTTATTATTTTTTCCCCCGGGGGGGCCCCGACTCCTATCCTCCCTCCCTCCCTCACCTCGGGGGGCCCCCCTCCCGGTATGCGCGGCGAGCGGCAAATCCGGGTCTCCAGGCAGACGCTAGAGGGCGCAGCCGGCAGCCGCTTGGTCTCCAATATGTCGACAGAGTTGGCGACATATTGGAGACAAGCGGCTGGGCCTCTAGCGTCTGCCTGGAGCCCTGAATTTCTGCCTGGAGCCCTGCATTTGCCGCTCGCTCGCTCTCCCGCCGTGCATATCGGGAGGGGGGCCCTCCGAGGTGAGGAAGGGAGGGAGGATGGGAGTCGGGCCCCCCACCCGGATACTCAAAGGGCTACCTGCCTACCCACCCGGCTTCCTTCCTACCTACCCACCCACCCGGCTACCTAACCACCCACCAGGCTTCCTACCTACCTACCCACCCGGTTACCTAACCACCCACCTGGCTTCCTACCTACCTACCCACCCGGCTACCTACCCACCCACCCGGCTACCTAACCACCTACCCACCCGGCTACCTACCTACCCACCCGGCTACCTAACCACCCACCAGGCTTCCTACCTACCTACCCACCCAGCTACCTACCTAACCACCCACCTGGCTACCTACCTACCCACCCGACTACCTACCTACCCACCCACCCGGCTACCTACCCACCCACCCGGCTACCTACCTACCTACCCACCCGGCTACCTAGCCACCTACCCACCCGGCTACCTACCCACCCACCAGGCTTCCTACCTACCCACCCGGCTACCGACCCACCCACCAGGCTTCCTACCTACCTACCTACCCACCCACCCGGCTACCTAACCACCCACCAGGCTTCCTACCTACCTACCCACCCGGCTACCTACCTAACCACCCACCTGGCTACCTACCTACCCGGCTACCTACCTAACCACCAGGCTACCTACCCACCCGGCTACCTACCTACCCACCCGGCTACCTAACCACCCACCAGGCTTCCTACCTACCCACCCGGCTACCTACCCACCCACCAGGCTTCCTACCTACCTACCCACCCGGCTACCTACCTAACCACCCACCCGGCTACCTACCTACCCACCCAGCTACCTACCTAACCACCCACCCAACAACCTACCGGGCTAGTTACCAACCCACCCACCAGGCTACCTACCCACCCACCAGGCTACCTACCTAAAGGCTACCTACCTACCCACCCACCAGACTACCTACCTACCGGGCTAGTTACCAACCCACCCACCAGGCTACCTACCCACCCACCCACTCACCCACCCACCAGGCTACCTATCCACCCAACCAGCCATGGGAGCTGCGCGCCGGATGGAGGCTGGGACAGGAGGTCTGCTGCTGCAGGTGAGTAAATGTTTTTGTTTTTTTATTTATATTAGCAGGTGTATGTTCTGGGCAGGTCTGCCACATGATTGCATGTATTTTCTGGGCCTATCTGCTGACATGATTGCACGTATTTTCTGGGCATATCTGCCGACTTGATTGCACGTATTTTCTGGGCATATCTGCCGACTTGATTGCACGTATTTTCTGGGCATATCTGCCAACATGATTGCACGTATTTTCTGGGCATATCTGCCGACATGATTGCACGTATTTTCTGGGCATATCTGCCGACATGATTGCACGTATTTTCTGGGCATATCTGCCGACATGATTGCACGTATTTTCTGGGCATATCTGCCGAAATGATTGCACGTATTTTCTGGGTATATCTGCCGACATGATTGCACGTATTTTCTGGGCATATCTGCCGACATGATGTGTATTTTCTTGAGAAAACCTGCACAATTATGTGAATTTTCTGGGGAAAGGGTCACCAAAACTTGGGCCCACTGTCTTTGCGTTGCACTTTTCAAGGGAACCTGAGGTGAGAATAATCTTGAGGCTGCCATATTTCTCTCCTTTTAAGCAATACCAGTTGCCTGGCTGCCGTGCTGGTCCTCTGCCTCTTATTCTTTCAACCATAGACCCTGAACAAGCATGCAGCAGGTCAGGGGTTTCTGACAATATTGTCAGAACTGAGATTAGCTGCATGCTTGTTGCTGGTGTAATTCAGTTTATTACTGCAGCCAAATAGATCAGCAGGGCCGCCAGGCAACTAGTATTGTTTAAAAGGAAATAAACCCTCACCCCGGGTTCGCTTTAAGTTAGTTAGCTCCGCCCTCATCCAGTCATTGCCACGCCCATTTTTGGTTCTATCCACACCTATTTTTTGCGCCGCAGGTTGTAGCCACGCCCATATTTTGCCACGGCGCGCGTAAAGTAGGGGGCCCACAATTCCAATTTTGCACAGGGGCCCACTACTGGCTGTGTCCGCCACTGGCAATACCCTTTCCCACCTTCCTCTCCCCATTACCCGTCCAAATGCCTATACCCCGGTCTGCTGTGATGCGACCCCGTCACTGGGCCTCTTTATTGTCTCTCCCGTACTGCACACCCAATCACACAAAAGTTCTCTGCGCCCCATAAAACATTCAGAAGCTGAATACCACGTATCGGCCTATCACCACTAGAGGGCACCAAAGCATAACACTAATCAGCACAAGTTTCACGCTGCTGGCCTGGACCATAGATATAAAGGTGTTGCACTCCGATACATATTTAGACTCCTTGGCCTCAAGTCACTAAGCTTTATCGAATACTTTATCGAACGTTTGATAATTTACCTCATTAACAAAATCTAAATTTGAATTCACTAAGGTGTTATAGATTTATTGAATGTTTTATTGATAAAATGTTCAATAAATCTATAACACCTTAGTGAATTCAAAATTAGATTTTAATCATGAGGTAAATTATCAAACGTTTCATAAAGTGGTTGATAAAGCTTAGTGAATTGAGGCCCTTATGGGAACGCCCTTCTTATGGGGCTGCAGGGGCGATGGCCTGGTCCATAGATTTTGGGCTGAGAATTAGCTCCTGTATACCTATATAAACATTCTGGGTTACCAATGAAGCTGTGGTTCCAAAACGCCTTCGTTTCTAGTGTTATCTCAGTCTCTCAACCTGTACATTTTACTCTGTCTAGCAATAGTGGGGAATGGATGTCTCTTTGTGCAATATGTTTATCTTAAAAACAAGTGAGCTTAAAACCTGTATATAGCATATTTTATTGTACTATCTATCAGAGCCGGGACAAGGTCCTCCAGCACCCAAGGCTGAGACACCAAAGTGCGCCCCTCCATCCCTCCCACCCCAGCCGTCACACACTGATTGCTATTAGACTAAGAGGGCCACAGGGCCCACAACCTACCCAACACCTTAATATCTAGTTATCTGGCTTGCAGTCTCTGCTATGTATCCCCTTTTTTATTTATTTCTGCTTAATACACAATTAGGAATGACAGCTGAATGAATTGTGCGCCCCCTCCTACACTGCGCCCTGAGGCTATGTCTCTACTATGTCCCCACTCACATAACTGTTGTATGGCTACACCTCATTCTAAGGTAGTGGTTAGGCTCAGACAGCTTCTCCCATCTCTGTCACTTTTTGCTCGAACTAACTACCATCCCCCCTTAGCCCCCCCCCCCCTTAGGCCCCCCTCCAAAGGAAAGGAGAGGGAGGGTAAGGAGAAAAGAAAAATAGGAAAAAAGGGGAAAGGGGGGGAGAAAGAGAAGGAAAAGGGAAGAAAAATATTTTTTTTCCCCCACACACTCTTACTAACAAGGGCCCCATAATAAAAGCTAAAATATAATGCTATAGTCTGAGAGGCATGCTCTGTGCACACACCATGCCTCCCCCAGTCCCTTACTGGATTCTAGATATTCCAATTTGGGACGTCCTTACCTGGACCCCCTTAGGTGTCTACGTAACCTCCACTCAAGGGTAGCTCTTATTGAGTTATATACCCTATTGCTACACACCTTGAGAAATCCACACTCTCTTCTCTTTACGTACTTTCTTCTCTTCTCTTCTCTTCTCATTCTTTTCCTCTTCTTTACCCTCTAGGGACAAGGAGTACCTCAAAAGACTTTCCCTTTAAGCCACCATGACTCATTCCCTCAAAATTGTATCGATCAATGCCAAAGGCCTTAACTCCCCTCTAAAAAGAACTAAAGCTTTTCAGCATTTCAAGCAAATGCATGCTGATATAATATGTATTCAAGAAACGCACTTTATCTCAGGGCATGAACCCAAATTCCTTTACAAGGACTATAAGCAAGTATTCTTTGCTAGCGCCCCGGTCAAGAAATTATTACGCTCCCAACTTGAAGCAAGCCCCCTTTGTCTCGCACCTCTTGAGGGTCACAGCAGCACATCGTAGAGGTTTGTTGCTCTTGTGTGGCGACACTAACCATATTTTAAACCCCCTCTGGGATAAACAGCATTCTAGACCTTCCACCTCCCCGGTTATCCCTAATCCTAAACAAAGCGAAGTAATCCGCACTCTTTTTTCCTCTTACCACCTAGTAGATACCTGGCGTGAGCTTAACCCATTGAAAAGAAATTTTACTTTTTACTCTAATCCCCATGATTCATTCTCCAGGATTGACCATTGCTGGGTTTTAACAACTACTTTACCCCTGGTTAAATCCGCAAGTATCAACCCTACCCCCTGGTCTGATCACGATATTAATGTTATAACGCTATTGTCCCTCACGCAACGCCCTTCTGAATTCCGGTGGGTACTTAATAACTACCTCCTCACAGATGAAAAAGTGGTACAGCAAGTAAAAGCTAACCTTAGCGAGTACTTTACCCTTGATGCAGATAGTGAAGGTCTTTCAGATCTTACTATCTGGGAAGCGCATAAGGTGGTTATACGGGGAATCTTAATCCAAATAGCATCCAAACGGAAAAAAGAAAGACAACAAACAATGGCTAAGCTAGAAAAAGATCACGTAACAAAGCACCACCTTTTTTCTACTAACCCTACTGTAGAAACTAGGAAAGAGTTAAAGAAAGCGGAGATTGCACTTAACTTATGCATGATGGAAATAGCAGAAAAGCAAATCTCCAATACCAAACTAAAATTTTATCTTAAAAATAACAAGCCTGACACACTCTTGGCGAAACGCCTTCGACAACCAGACTCCTCTTTTAAACCCATCACTTTGCAGTTAGGACCGAACCAACTCACAGCAAACCCCCTTAAAATTGTTGACGTATTTAAGCAAAACCTCGAAAAACTTTATAACTCTCCAGATATTTCATCCGCAGAACAAATAGCTACCTACTTGTCAGGGGTACCTCTTCCAGCACTCCCAACTAGCTTGAGAGATTCTATGGATAAAGAAGTATCGTTATTAGAAGTACAGCAGGCCATTAAGTCGCTAAAATTCAATAAACAACCAGGACCAGATGGCTTCCGAGCTCTATATTATAAGAAGTTCCGTGATATTCTCGCCCCTAAATTGGTACTAGCCTTCAACAGTATACTTAACGAAGCCCACTTCCATACTGACTCAATTACTGCCACTATCTCCATGATCCCCAAACCTGGTACGAATCAGACTATTTGGACTAACTATCGCCCAATTTCATTATTAACCACTTGAGGACCTAGGGCTTTCTACCCCTTAAGGACCGGCCACTTTTTTTCCATTCAGACCACTGCAGCTTTCACGGTTTATTGCTCGCTCATACAACCTACCACCTAAATGAATTTTGGCTCCTTTTCTTGTCACTAATAAAGCTTTCTTTTGGTGCTATTTGATTGCTCCTGCGATTTTTACTTTTTATTATATTCATCAAAAAAGACATGAATTTTGGCAAAAAAATGATTTTTTTAACTTTCTGTGCCGACATTTTTCAAATAAAGTAAAATTTCTGTATACATGCAGCGCGAAAAATGTGGACAAACATGTTTTGGATAAAAAAAACCCCATTCAGTGTATATTTATTGGTTTGGGTAAAAGTTATAGCGTTTACAAACTATGGTGCAAAAAGTGAATTTTCCCATTTTCAAGCATCTCTGACTTTTCTGACCACCTGTCATGTTTCATGAGGGGCTAGAATTCCAGGATAGTATAAATACCCCCCAAATGACCCCATTTTGGAAAGAAGACATCCCAAAGTATTCACTGAGAGGCATAATGAGTTCATAGAAGATATTATTTTTTGTCACAAGTAAGCGGAAAATGACACTTTGTGACCCAAAAAAAAAAAAGTTTCCATTTCTTCTAACTTGCGACAAAAAAAAAAATGAAATCTGCCACGGACTCACCATGCCCCTCTCTGAATACCTTGAAGGGTCTACTTTCCAAAATGGGTCATTTGTGGGGTGTGTTTACTGTCCTGACATTTTGGGGGGTGCTAAATTGTAAGCACCCCTGTAAAGCCTAAAGGTGCTCATTGAACTTTGGACCCCTTAGCGCAGTTAGGCTGCAAAAAAGTGCCACACATGTGGTATTGCCATACTCAGGAGAAGTAGTATAATGTGTTTTGGGGTGTATTTTTACACATACCCATGCTGGGTGGGAGAAATATCTCTGTAAATGACAATTTTTTAATTTTTTTTACACACAATTGTCCATTTACAGAGATCTTTCTCCCACTCAGCATGGGTATGTGTAAAAATACACCCCAAAACACATTATACTACTTCTCCTGAGTACGGCGATACCACATGTGTGGCACTTTTTTGCACCCTAACTGCACTAAAGGGCCCAAAGTCCAATGAGTACCTTTAGGATTTCACAGGTCATTTTGAGAAATTTCGTTTCAAGACTACTCCTCACAGTTTAGGGCCCCTAAAATGCCAGGGCAGTTTAGGAACCCCACAAATGACCCCATTTTAGAAAGAAGACACCCCAAGGTATTCCGTTAGGAGTATGGTGAGTTCATAGAAGATGTTATTTTTTGTCACAAGTTAGCGGAAATTGATTTTAATTGTTTTTTTTCACAAAGTGTCATTTTCCGCTAACTTGTGACAAAAATAAAATCTTCTATGAACTCACCATACTCCGTACGGAATACCTTTGGGTGTCTTCATTCTAGAATGGGGTCATTTGTGGGGTTCCTATACTGCCCTGGCATTTTAGGGGCCCTAAACCGTGAGGAGTAGTCTTTAAACCAAATGTCGCAAAATGACCTGTGAAATCCTAAAGGTACTCATTGGACTTTGGGCCCCTTAGCATACTTAGGGTGTAAAAAAGTGCCACACATGTGGTACCGCCGTACTCAGGAGAAGTAGTATAATGCGTTTTGGGGTGTATTTTTACACATACCCATGCTAAGTGGGAGAAATATCTCTGTAAATGACAATTGTTTGATTTTTTTACACACAATTGTCCATTTACATAGAAATTTCTCCCACCCAGCATGGGTATGTGTAAAAATACACCCCAAAACACATTATACTACTTTTCCTGAGTACGGCGGTACTACATGTGTGACACTTTTTTGCAGCCTAGGTGCGCTAAGGGGCCCAACGTCCTATTCACAGGTCATTTTGAGGCATTTGTTTTCTAGACTACTCCTCGCGGTTTAGGGCCCCTAAAATGCCAGGGCAGTATAGGAACCCCACAAGTGACCCCATTTTAGAAAGAAGACACCCCAAGGTATTCCGTTAGGTGTATGGCGAGTTCATAGAAGATTTTATTTTTTGTCACAAGTTAGTGAAAATGACACTTTGTGAAAAAAAACCAATACAAATCAATTTCCGCTAACTTTTGACAAAAAATAAAATCTTCTATGAACTCGTCATACACCTAACAGAATACCTTGGGGTGTCTTTTTTTCTAAAATGGGGTCACTTGTGGGGTTCCTATACCGCCCTGGCATTTTACGGGCCCAAAACCGTGAGTAGTCTGGAAACCAAATGTCTCAAAATGACTGTTCAGGGGTATAAGCATCTGCAAATTTTGATGACAGGTGGTCTATGAGGGGGCGAATTTTGTGGAACCGGTCATAAGCAGGGTGGCCTTTTAGATGACAGGTTGTATTGGGCCTGATCTGATGGATAGGAGTGCTAGGGGGGTGACAGGAGGTGATTGATGGGTGTCTCAGGGGGTGGTTAGAGGGGAAAATAGATGCAATCAATGCACTGGGGAGGTGATCGGAAGGGGGTCTGAGGGCATTCTGAGGGTGTGGGCGGGTGATGTGCCCTAGGGGCAGATAGGGGTCTAATCTGATAGGTAGCAGTGACAGGGGGTGATTGATGGGTAATTAGTGGGTGTTTAGGGTAGAGAACAGATTTGAGGGTTTGGCCGAGTGATCAGGAGCCCACACGGGGCAAATTAGGGCCTGATCTGATGGGTAGGTGTGCAAGGGGGTGACAGGAGGTGATTGATGGGTGTCTCAAGGTGTGATTAGAGGGGGGAATAGATGCAAGCAATGCACTGGCGAGGTGATCAGGGCTGGGGTCTGAGAGCATTCTGAGGGTGTGGGCGGGTGATGTGCCCTAGGGGCAGATAGGGGTCTAATCTGATAGGTAGCAGTGACAGGGGGTGATTGATGGGTAATTAGTGGGTGTTTAGGGTAGAGAACAGATGTAAACACTGCACTTGGGAGGTGATCGGACGTCGGATCTGCGGGCGATCTATTGGTGTGGGTGGGTGATCAGATTGCCCGCAAGGGGCAGGTTAGGGGCTGATTGATGGGTGGCAGTGACAGCGGGTGATTGATGGGTGGCAGTGACAGGGGGTGATTGATGGGTGATTGATAGGTGATTGACAGGTAATCAGTGGGTTATTACAGGGGAGAACAGATGTAAATATTGCACTGGCGAATTGATAAGGGGGGGTCTGAGGGCAATCTGAGCGTGTAGGCGGGTGATTGGGTGCCCGCAAGGGGCAGATTAGGGTCTGATCTGATGGGTAACAGTGACAGGTGGTGATAGGGGGTGATTGATGGGTGATTGATGGGTGATTGATGGGTGTTTAGAGGAGAGAATAGATGTAAACGCTGCGCTTGGGTGGTGATCTGATGTCGGATCTGCGGGCGATCTATTGGTGTGGGTGGGTGATCAGATTGCCCGCAAGGGGCAGGTTAGGGGCTGATTGTTGGGTGGCAGTGACAGGGGGTGATTGATGGGTGATAGGTGATTGGCAGGTGATTGACAGGTGATCAGTGGGTTATTACAGGGAAGGACAGATGTAATTAATGCACTGGCGAATTGATAAGGGGGGGGGGGGGTCTGAGGGCAATCTGAGCGTGTGGGCGGGTGATTGGGTGCCCGCAAGGGGCAGATTAGGGTCTGATCTGATAGGTAACAGTGACAGGTGGTGATAGGGGGTGATTGATGGGTGATTGATGGGTAATTAGTGGGTGTTTAGAGAAGATAACAGATGTAAACAATACATTTGGGAGGTAATCTGACGGCGGGTTTGCGGGCGATCTAATGGTGTGGGTGGGTGATCAGATTGCCCGCAAGGGGCAGGTTAGGGGCTGATTGATGGGTGGCAGTGACAGGGGGTGACAGGGGGTGATTGATGGGTGATAGGTGATTGGCAGGTGATTGACAGGTGATCAGTGGGTTATTACAGGGAAGAACAGATGTAATTAATGCACTGGTGAATTGATAAGGGGGGGTCAGAGGGCAATCTGAGCGTGTGGGCGGGTGATTGGGTGCCCGCAAGGGGCAGATTAGGGCCTGATCTGATAGGTAAAAGTGACAGGTGGTGATAGGGGGTGATTGATGGGTGATTGATGGGTAATTAGTGGGTGTTTAGAGGAGAGAATAGATGTAAACAATGGATTTGGGAGGTGATCTGATGTCGGATCTGCGGGCGATCTATTGGTGTGGGTGGGTGATCAGATTGCCCGCAAGGGGCAGGTTAGGGGCTGATTGATGGGTGGCAGTGACAGGGGGTGATTGACGGGTGATTGACAGGTGATTGACAGGTGATTGACAGGTAATCAGGGGGGATAGATGCATACAGTACATGGGGGGGGGGTCTCGGGGGGGGGGGGGGGTCTGGGGAGAATCTGAGGGGTGGGGGGGTGATCAGGAGGGAGCGGGGGCAGGGGGGGGATAAAAAAAAATAGCGTTGACAGATAGTGACAGGAAGTGATTGATGGGTGATTAGGGGGGTGATTGGGTGCAAACAGGGGTCTGGGGGGTGGGCAGGGGGGGGGGTCTGATGGGTGCTGTGGGCGATCTGGGGCAGGGGGGGGGGAATCAGTGTGCTTGGTGCAGACTAGGGTGGCTGCAGCCTGCCCTGGTGGTCCCTCGGACACTGGGACCACCAGGGCAGGAGGCAGCCTGTATAATACACTTTGTAAACATTACAAAGTGTATTATACACTTTGTATGCGGCGATCGTCGGGTTAACATCCCGCCGGCGCTTCCGTATGGCCGGCGGGATGTTGCGGCGGGTGAGCGGCGCCAGGCGGAGGATCGCGTCACGGATGACGCGATCGCTCCGCCCATGCCCCTACAAGGACGGCGGTCTATACGGCGGTCCTTGCGGGGTCCACTTCCCGGCCGCCTCTGTGCGTTAGCCGGTCGGGAAGTGGTTAAATATAGACATTAAAATATTAGCAAAAATTCTTGCCACTCGTCTCAATTCTGAAATTACCTCCCTCATAGATGAAGACCAGGTGGGCTTCATGCCCCAGAGACAAGCTGGAGATGGTGTGAGACGCCTTGTACACCTGATCCATCACGCACACACCCAACAACTCCCATCCATGCTTCTGTCGCTTGATATCTCAAAAGCGTTTGATTCAGTGTCCTGGCCCTATCTCTTTGCCACATTACAACACTGGGGCTTTGGCCCTAACCTAATCACTTGGGTCAAATCTCTCTACTCCTCCCCTCAAGCGGTGATAGCTTACAATGGATTTAAATCCTCCCCTTTCCGAATCTCTAGAGGCACGCGCCAGGGTTGCCCCCTATCCCCCTTGTTATTTGCACTCCTTATTGAACCTCTAGCAATACAAATCCGCAATAACCCAGAAATACATGGTATACCATTGGGCAATAAGACACACAAGATAGGTCTATTTGCTGACGATCTAATAGTATGAATCTCACGGCCCACTAAATCAATTCTCACGCTACTGTATCTCTTGGATCAGTTCGGTAAAATGTCGGGGTTGAAAGTCAACCCCGTAAAATCCAAAGCGTTAAATATCTCCCTGCCAACAACATTAATGAATGCGCTTCAGGATACGTTCGAGTTTGAATGGGACCCTGATAAGCTTCCCTATTTAGGAATATACCTTACTAAATCCTATGATTCCCTATACCTACACGACTTCCCTCCATTGGTTCGAGAGTTGACAAAGCTGCTGGAGTGCTGGAAGAGGTACTCGATATCTTGGCTAGGTAGGATTACAGCTATAAGGATGACCTTTCTTCCTAAACTCCTTTACGTTTTCAGATTACTACCTATACCTCTCCCATCTGGATTCATAGACTCCCTTCAACGGAAAATTAATAACTTCGTTTGGGGTTCTAGGAGACCAAGATTTAGCAAACAATATCTCTATCGTTTAAAATCAGACGGGGGAATGGGAGTACCCAACATTAATCATTATTACAAGGCAGCTCAGTTAGCCCCTCTAACATATTGGTGTCTAAAAGGCAAACATCCCTCTTGGGTAGATATCGAAAGGTACTATATTTCCCCTACTGCACTCAGTAATCTTCTTTGGCTCACCCCAACATATCGCAACGACATCACCAACCCTATTATCAAACATTCTCTATCTATCTGGGATAGTTGTAAATATTCCGGTCGTCTAATGTCCCCGCATAAGCCATTACTCTCCTTCCTTGGCAACCCTTCATTCCCAGCTGCACTTAAATCTTCTAACCAATATGGTGGGAACAAACCAACCTAACTAAAATCCAAAACCTAATTACAAACTCGGGACTTAAGTCTTTTGCCTACTTATGTGAAAAAGATAATCTCCCTACTTCCGAGATTTTTCATTACATGCAGATATCGCATTATGTAAAACAACATACTGTAAACTCTGCCTCCCCTCTTAGTAGGACCTTCTTTGAACATATCTGTGCAACGGACCCATTCTCTCCAGGGACTATCTCCTCTATCTATAAAGAATTAACACTTACTCATTCACAGCGAAAGCCAGATTATAAAGCTAAATGGGAAAAGGAATTAGGTCTCCATATTGTATACACAGATATCACAGATATTTGGGCAAACATCCGCAGAATTGCCATAAATGCCGATCTGGTTGAAGTAAACTATAAAGTACTTTTCAGATGGTATTTGGTCCCACAGAGAGTAGCAAAATTCAGCAAAGAACACTCAGATGACTGCTTTAGAGGTTGCAGAGGACCGGGCACATTTGCTCATATTTGGAGGAACTGTAGGAAAGCACGGAAACTATGGATGAGAGTATGCACCTGGGCATCCTCACTAATTAATGCCCCAGTCCCCAGGAATCCTCTGCATTGTCTTCTCGGGTGCCCATACTCTAACCTTTCCTCTACCCAGAACGCACTCATCAACTATATTTACACCGCTACTAAGTTAAGAATTGCTGCAGCCTGGAACTCCCAAACCCTATCTTTTGACTCAGTTAAAAATAGACTAGGAAACATACTCTTTTTTGAGAAACTGAGAGCACGACTAATGGACAATATGGGAAAATTCCATAAAGTATGGGACCCGCTAATTAACTACCTGCTCAACCCTGACCAGAATTTGATGGTTCGCAGTCAATGAGACCTTCCCCTGCTTCTTATTCTTCTTGGGTATTATCTTCAGTGAATGTCTATCCCCCTACTCCTCGTCCCTATATTCCGTTCCTACCTAGTTCTTCTTTCTACTTTCTCTCCTTGTCTTCTCGAACCCTATTCCTGCTTTCCGATCTTTATCTATCTTTCCTCTCTACTTTTCTTTCTTTGTTTTTTACTACTAGCCTCATTTACTCCTTTCTTCTTGTAACCAAATAATACTCTGTAAAGTACGGTTTTAGTATCCACATATGCAATACCGTATCTAACTCACTTAGCTAACAGCCTGTTCTATTGTAACCAGATCCTTACGAATCAACCAGTACCGTATTATATATGGACATTAAGTCCATTCTTCAAATAATAACACCTTCGACTTCGCTGGAAGCCGGAATCTAAAAGGGGGTACTGTGACTTGATATGAGGTGGTTGCCATCCGGCCATTTCTGGCTTAGTGAGTGGATGGTCGACCACCTCGACGAACACCCTGTCTCTGGAAGAGCCCGCCTACTACACTTGCTATACATAGAATGCCTATAATTTGCTGTTTTTGCATAAGGTTCAATTGCACATGAATTATTACTTATAGATGTTAAAATACAATTTGGTTTGCTCTTTAAATGGAAACTATTTTCTCACCTGTTTAATGCGTATTCCGTACTGCTGAATAATTTGAACTAGGACACAAGTTGTACGAATTGTTTATTTCGAAAATTTAATAAAAACATTTAAAAGAAAATACTGAACGTCACTTGTTTTACCAAATGCTCTAAACTTCCTGCATGGACATTTACCACACAAGTCAGTAATTTTACTTTTCAGTGCATTAACCACCCTGGCGTTCTATTAAGATCGCCAGGGCGGCTGCGGGAGGGTGTTTTTTTAATACAAATCAGGCAGATCAGGCTGCACACGCGGCTGGCAAAGTGCCGGCTGCGTGTGCTGCTTTTTATTTGATGAAAATCGGCCCAGCAGGGCCTGAGCGCCAGCCTCTGGCGGTGATGGACGAGCTGAGCTCGTCCATACCGCCCGGCTGGTTAACAGCCTTAGGGCCCATTTCCACTGCTGCAACTGACGCAATTCAATGGAGCAGCTTCCATAGACTGTGCGTTTCCATTTGCGATGCAACCCAGGAAAAGAATCAGATGCATGCTGCAGATTCTTGGAGCATGCATCCGGTTCCCCTTAGCGCTAATAGGCAGCTGCATCCGGACTCTAGGAAGTACCAGCGGTTGGATGCAAAGCAATTGCAGCCAACCGCTAGTGGAAGTGGGCCCCTAGTGAATTGGCATTTGAGAAGTTTGGTAAAATCATCAGTTTTCTGCATTACCGAATGTGGTAATGCTTAATGAATTAAGTCTACACTTTGACGGCCAGATTTTAAGGTTTCTTTTTGTTTCGTCTTCATATCAGTCCACCAGTTGCTGCTGCCTGGTGAAGTCTGACAAAAGGAACACTAATGTTTAAGGAAGCTGCTTTTTACTCGCAAACACCAGTTTAGTCCCAGACGCATACATACAGTATGAAATCGGCGCCGGGAGACTTGGGCGCAGGATACAGATGGTATGGCTTATCCTGCTGCTGCACAAGTTCCCGGCGACGTTAATTACTATTCCCCCTCTAGGTCCACGTGGATAGTGGGGAATGATATAATTCAGCTTCCAGCTTCCAGCTATATTTGGAGGCCGAAATATAGGGTTTTAAAAGTAACTTCAGCTCTGACTTCTGATGGCACCGAAGTTACTCAGTGTGCCCCGCTATAGCCATAATTCCTATTACGGTCTATGGTGGCGCCGGCTGCGCCCAAGTCTTCCTGCACTGAAAAGAACTGCTCCGTCCCAGACAGCTTACATATCATGCAAACGGCAGTGTGCTACTCATTTCCATTTCATGCTGCCGTCTACAGTATATTGGATTCCTTCAGTTCCCCAAACTCAACAAATCATTGGAGTGTCGACAGGAGTGGATCAGAAAGCAGTATTACAACAGTATACAGTAGAGGCCTGCGCGGGTCCAATTTTTCATACCCACACTCGCAGCCCACGTTTTCCATTTTCTTATAAAGTACACATTTAAAGCTGAAAAGTAAATAAAACCTTAAACCAAAGTGTTTTAAAGATTTTTTTTTTTTTACTCTTCTTTAAATCGATAAAAACCTAGAAGTAACAGTCCTGCTCAAACAACAAATATCAGAGCAAAGCACCCATATCCCTGTATGCTGCCCCCATCTACACTACATCTAGTGGAAGTGTCCTGTCCCCCTGGCCACTGCAATGCACACTGGGAGATGAAGGCACATTAATGTAATACATCTCCATGCATGCATTGTGGTGGCCAGGGTGACACTTCCACCGCTGTAGCTATGAGTTGCAAGGCATAGACACTGCGTCCAGGCTCATATAAATCATTTTCAGATTTAGGAGTGCATATACACACACAATCTTGATTCTCCATGTAGTATGAGGGCCAATCAAAATCGGCCAATCAAAATTGTGTGTGTGTGTATGCACCCAAAGTGCAATTACTTCTGTTAGAACCTTTATTTGTTAATGATGAGCTACTGCTGAATGAAGATGCTTGGCAGATCTTCCTGTGCAAAAATGTGTAGGCTTGAGAAGAATATTGTTATGTGCCAAATTTATGTGCCAAAATTATCTTGTCTTGTAACAATGTGGATACGAGTGTGTGCGACTGCTTTGTGTCATGCGGCTGTAACGACTATGAGCAAATTGAGTAGGTAATCTCTCATACTACATGGGAGATATAACATTGAAAGATGATTGGCCAATCCAAATTGAATGTGTATATACACCCTACATTATCTTTTCTTTACTACAGTAGCTCAACAGTAAAATAAACGGTAATTTATGAAGAAAATCAGGATTGCATAAAAGTACAAAAAGGCTTTTAAGCAGGGAGAACAAATATACTGTATATGCACACCTACTCAGGACTTACCAACTCACCCTCCATTGTGCATGCACTTACGTTGATAAATCTGCGCTATTGTCTTGCATCTGTATGATAATAAAATCCTGTATTTATTTATATATACAGTGGGTTGCAAAAGTATTCGGCCCCCTTGAAGTTTTCCACATTTTGTCACAGTACTGCCACAAACATGCATCAATTTTATTGGAATTCCACGTGAAAGACCAACACAAAGTGGTGTACACATGAGAAGTGGAACGAAAATCATACATGATTCCAAACATTTTTTACAAATAAATAACTGCAAAGTGGTGTGTGCGTAATTATTCAGCCCCCCCGAGTCAATACTTTGTAGAACCACCTTTTGCTGCAATTACAGCTGCCAGTCTTTTAGGGTATGTCTCTACCAGCTTTGCACATCTAGAGACTGAAATCCTTGCCCATTCTTCTTTGCAAAACAGCTCCAGCTCAGTCAGATTAGATGGACAGCGTTTATGAACAGCAGTTTTCAGATCTTGCCACAAATTCTCGATTGGATTTAGATCTGGACTTTGACTGGGCCATTCTAACACATAAATATGTTTTGTTTTAAACCATTCCATTGTTGCCCTGGCTTTATGTTTAGGGTCATTGTCCTGCTGGAAGGTGAACCTCTGCCCCAGTCTCAAGTCTTTTGCAGTCTCCCAAGAGGTTTTCTTCCAAGTTTGCCCTGTATTTGGCTCCATCCATCTTCCCATCAACTCTGACCAGCTTCCCTGTCCCTGCTGAAGAGAAGCACCCCCAGAGCATGATGCTGCCACTACCATATTTGACAGTGGGGATGGTGTGTTCAGAGTGATGTGCAGTGTTAGTTTTCCGCCACACATAGCGTTTTGCATTTTGGCCAAAGAGTTCAATTTTGGTCTCATCTGACCAGAGCACCTTCTTCCACATGGTTGCTGTGTCCCCCATATGGCTTGTGGCAAACTGCAAACGGGACTTCTTATGCTTTATGCTAACAATGCCTATCTTCTTGTCACTCTTCAATAAAGGCCAAATTTGTACAGTGCATGACTAATAGTTGTCCTATGGACAGAGTCTCCCACCTGAGCTGTAGATCTCTGCAGCTCGTCCAGAGTCACCATGGGCCTCTTGACTGCATTTCTGATCAGCGCTCTCCTTGTTCGGCCTGTGAGTTTAGGTGGATGGCCTTGTCTTGGTAGGTTTACAGTTATACCATACTCCTTCCATTTCTGAATGATCGCTTGAACAGTGCTCCGTGGGATGTTCAAGGCTTTGGAAATCTTTTTGTAGCCTAAGCCTGCTTTAAATTTCTCAATAACTTGATCCCTGACCTGTCTTGTGTGTTCTTTGGACTTCACGGTGTTGTTGCTCCCAATATTCTCTTAGACAACCTCTGAGGCCCTCACAGAGCAGCTGTATTTGTACTGACATTAGATTACACACAGGTGCACTCTATTTAGTCATTAGCACTAATCAGGCAATGTCTATAGGCAACTGACTGCACTCAGATCAAAGGGGGCTGAATAATCATGCACACACACTTTGCAGTTATTTATTTGTAAAAAATGTTTGGAATCATGTATGATTTTCGTTCCACTTCTCATGTGTACACCACTTTGTGTCGGTCTTTCATGTGGAATTCAAATAAAATTGCAGTAATATGACAAAATGTGGAAAACTTCAAGGGGGCCGAATACTTTTGCAAACCACTGTAATTATTCTTGTCATATGCAGAAAACACATACCTGTGTGTGCTAGATGGCTGTGGATGCAGCTACACTGTGTCAGCAGATCTTGTCACATGTGGCATGTGCTTCTCTGCCTGCCATGTGCTGCTCTGCCTCCTCCCTCCAGCTTTAGAGAACATGCCAGAACATTCTCTATATCTTGTCCTTTCAAATATCCCCAGTCACTAACCGACAGAGCTTTCCTATGACACATTTTCCTCTTTCACACTGGCATGTTCCCAGTTATATGCACTAGTATGGGGGGAGGGGAGGTCTCAGCTTGAGAGGAGGAAGGAGTCTGCTATAATTAACCACTTCACAACTGAGGGGTTTTACCCCTTTAGCACCAGAGCAATTTTCACCTTTCAGCGCTCCTTCCATTCATTCGTCTATATCTTTATCATTACTTATCACAATGAAATGAACTGTATCTTGTTCTTTTCGCCACCAATTAGGCTTTTTTTAGGTGGGACATTATGCCAAGAATTATTTTATTCTAAATGTGTTTTAATGGGAAAATAGGAAAAAATGTGGGAAAAAAATAATTTTTCAGTTTTTGGCCTTCATAGTTTTTAAATAATGCATGCTACTGTAATTAAAACCCATGAAATGTATTTGCCCTTTTGTCCCGGTTATAAAACCATTTAAATGATGTCCCTATCACGTTTGGCGCCAATATTTTATTTGGAAATAAAGGTGCATTTTTTCAGTTTTGCGTCCATCCCTAATTACAAGCCTATAGTTTATAAAGTAACACTGTTATACCCTCTTGATATAAATATTTAAAAAGTTCAGTCCCTAAGGTAACTATGTATGTATTTTTTTTATTCAAGAAGGAGAAAGCCGGCACCATCTATTTCTTCTGCTCTTTTATTGCATTAAAGCATGAATATATTCCAGCAAACAGATGCAACGTTTCAAGGCTGCACACCTCTTTGTCAAGCTTAGCTGGGAATTACAATGATACAACAAACATGCTAGGTATTTATACTAATCATGGATGGCAGCACCCAATAAATCTCAAACATATTTGCACCAATCATAATAGTCCTAAAATCATGGACCTGATGGGGAACTTACATGCTGCTAACCTGAGAGGATGCAGAGTCCTAGGACATCCCATCTAACTTGCCCCTCCTAGCCAGCGACCCAGGTCCTCCTTTGTCCGCCTCCCATTGCAGTGACGGCATCCCCTCCGCGCATGGTGGACCTGATGGGAGCCCTGCATGTCGTCACGCCACGGGCAGCGCCAAACAGCACCGCCACAGCGTGTAGAGGCGGATACTGTGGGGACGCAAGCGGCGATAAGCCGCTTGACGTCACCAGATGGAAACTAGGAGGTCCTGAGCCGCCGGCCAATCAGAGCATCCTTATACGTATGCGGCATAAAAACCGCATGGAACACATATCTACGCTACCTACCCGAAGCATAGAACAACACATGGCTAATCTGCATATAAACACATTGGCATTACGATCTCTCCTCTCATACCGATACAGCCATCTTTGTAACAATGAATGTAAGAGATGAAACTAGGTGATGGAAGAGAAAAGAAGGAAAAAAAGGAAACAAAAGAAAAAAGGGAGGGGGGGGGGGGGGAACAAAAAATAAATAAAGATAAAAAAATATATAGTAATAAAAAGGGGATAAACACAGAATATGATTCTAAATAAAAATATAAATAGATAACATAGTAGGCAATGTCGTATAGATATTATACACTAAGCACATATCTGCACCAAATATTAAAGATACCAACTCCAAATCAGATGTACATATGCACAGATCTATGTGCTTCCAGAGCTAATCCAAGACGCATATATTGGAAAGGCTGGGCACAATGGAGCTACCTATAAAAAGGGCAACAGATCGAATTCTGTGTTAAGTCCCCTCGGCTCCATTGTGTCCAGCCTTTTAATCCAATACGCCTCCCTCCAGAGTAATTTTTTTAAACGGTCACCCCCTCTCCTCAAAGGAGTCACTTGCTCTACAACCATAAATCTAAGTTGGCTGACATGATGTCCTGCATGTACAAAATGATATGCCACTGCCTGATCTATTAGTCGTTCTCTAATGGGATGCTTATGGGACGACAGTCGCTTCTTTAATTTCTGGGTAGTCTGACCAATATACAATAGGCCACATGGGCACTTCAAAGCATAGACCACGTAGTCTGAATCACGTGTGCCACCCCTTAATAGCGATTTTTGTGCCCTGATGGAGATGTAATAAAAAGGGGCCCTTAACCTCCTTGGCGGTATGGACGACTATGTACGTCCATCACCGCCGGAGGTCGCCGCTCAGGCCCTGCTGGGCCGATTTTCCTGAGATAAAAAGCAGCACACGCAGCCGGCACTTTGCCAGCCGCGCGTGCTGCCTGATCGCCGCCGCTCTGCGGCGATCCGCGGCGAAAGAGGGTCCCCACCAGCCGCCCGAGCCCTGCGCAGCCGGATCAAAAGTTCCGGCCAGCGCTAAGGGCTGGATCGGAGGCGGCTGACGTCCATGACGTCACTCCGCTCGTCGCTATGGCGACGATGTAAGCAAAACAAGGAAGGCTGCTCATTGCAACCTTCCTTGTTTATTCTGGGCGCCGAAGGCGATCGGAAGAACGCCTCCGGAGCGCCCTCCAGTGGGCTTTCATGCAGCCAACTTTAAGTTGGCTGCATGAAACCGTTTTTTTTTTTTTATTTAAAAAAAACCCTCCCGCAGCCGCCCTGGCGATCTTAATAGAACGCCAGGGAGGTTAATAACTGAGCTACAGTGGACACAGTTAAGGCAGGGAAAAGTCCCCCTTTCTATTAGTGCATGCTGGTCCAACCTCCATGCCGAGATCAGCATGCACTAAACGATCTCTAAGCGTAGGTGGTCTTTTATATGATATAAGTGGGGGGTTCATAAACTGCTCAATATCAGGGAAGCTGTCAGTCAATAAATGCCAATGTCGTCTTATACTCTTATATATACCCTGGCTGTGTGTATTATATTTGGTAACAACAGGAATGTGATTATGTATCTGTTGTCTATTTCTCTGTCCCTCACGTGGTCCTAAGGCTCTAGTGCGTGCTCTACAAAGAACGTCTGTTGGATATCCACGATTCTCAAATTTGTGCTGCATCTCGTCAAGTCTCCTCCCCCGCACCTCCTCATCCTCAACAATTTGCTGTATCCTTTGTAATTGGCTAATCGGCACCGAACCCCTAGTTGTCCTCGGATGGAAACTCCCGTAATGGAGAAGGGAGTTAACATCCGTGGGCTTAACATAGAGGTCGGTACACAACTTATCTCCACATCGGAAAACCAATGTATCTAAGAAACTCACTTCTTCCTCAAAAGAATGGATGGTAAGTCGAATATGTGGGCACCTACCCATCAACAAAGGTCACCAGGGTCGAATGCGGCCCCGCCCACATACAAAAAACATCAGCTATGTATCTATGCCATTGCTTGGCGTATTTCTTAAATAATTCACTGGTGTACACGAACATTTCTTCGTATACCCCATAAAGATGTTTGCGTAGGACGGGGCCACATTCGACCCCATAGCTGTGCCCCTGACCTGTAAATAAAAAGCCTCATCAAAACGAGAGTAATTAAACTGCAGAACGATTCTCAACAAATCACAAATAAACTTGATCTGTGGACCTGTAAAATCTGATGCTGTTTCAAGTATATAGTGTACAGCCTCTACACCCCCATCATGTGGGATGGAGGTGTAGAGGCTCTCCACATCCAGAGTGACCAACAGGTAGGATCCCCGTAAGGATTCCATATTGCGAACAATATTTAGAAACATTTGAGTATCTCGTAGATAAGACTTAAGCCCTGCCACATAGGGTCTCAAAACCTGATCCAAATATTTGGCCACTGGAGAGAACACTGACTCTACCCCTGCCACTATCGGGCGACCAGGGGGGTTGTCCAACCGCTTGTGAATTTTAGGGCAGACATATAATACAGGAGTAATGGGGTGTTCCTGTATAAGAAATTTGGCCAACGTTTCATTAATGACTTTGGTCTCTACTGCTACAGAGATTATCTCAGCTATGTGTCTCTGAATCTCAATTAACGGATCACCCTCCAATTTTTGGTAAGTAGATGTATCAGAGAGTTGTCTCATGACTTGCCCCCGATACATGGTGGTGTCCATCACCACCACTGCTCCACCCTTATCCGCTGGCTTGATAGTAATATGCGGATTCTGTGAAAGTTCCCTCAGGGCTTGTTGTTGTTCGTTCGTAACATTTTTACGAATTGTAAGTCCCAAAAGTCTAGGGTTCCTAAGGAGTATGTCAACTTCATTTTGTACTTTCTTAATAAACAGGTCGATTATCTGGCATGATGGTGGTTGAAATCGACTCTTGAGTCTAAGATTGGTGTCTCGTAACTGTAATATCTCAGGGTCCACATCTGGAATAGGTGCTAAATCAAAAGTCCTTGGTGTTGAAAAAAAGTATTTTAACTTTACAGAACGAAAGAATCTCTGCAGTTCCAAATCTACCTCAAGTGGATCAGGGGCATTAGTTGGAGCAAATGACAGGCCAAGGTTGAGGGCAGAGGTCTGTGCGGGAGTTAGAGGACAAGAAGAGATATTCACCACTATCATGGCCTCCGGCATGGTTGATTGCGTCGGGGTTGCAATCTGCCCCTTATTCCTTCTTCTCTTACATCCACCCCTACGTTTCCTCCTTGGTTTGAAGTTAAATCCGAAGATGATTCCTGTGACGAGCTCGTTATGTTATCGAATGTATCTGGTTGATTACCAGTCGGACGATCACCTGGTCTACCCCCTTGTCTGGGTCTCTGGGGCGGGGGGGGGGGGGGGGGCGGTGTCGTGATACAGGTCTCTGCCAGTTGTATATGTAGCCAGAACCATAATCAAGTTCATCTCTCTGAAACTTGTCACGCTTGATAATTTGTATTTGTTTTTCATATCTTTCCAAACTATCTGTCAATTCTATCAAAAAGGCCTCATATTCACCCTCTGGAATCAGTTGTCGAAGTTTAGATTTAAGTTCTTTACGTTGCATATCAAGTTTCGGCAATTCTACCTGGATCTTCTCTATGGTGAGAACCATAGAGTCGAACGAGGCTTTATTCCATATGCGAGACCACTTAAGGCAGAAGTCCTTATCTGTAGGGAACATAATCGGTGCCACATTAGCTCTCATGCCTCTAGGAATTCTCTTCACTCTATGGTACTCTGCAAGAGTCCTGGAATGTAATTCAAAGGTAATGTGCATCTTAGCATCCGGGAGACCCAGACAAGGGGTAGACCAGGTGATCGTCTGACTGGTAATCAACCAGATACATCCGATAACATAACTAACTCGTCACAAGAATCATCTTCGGATTTAACTTCAAACCAAGGAGGAAACGTAGGGGTGGATGTAAGAGAAGAAGGAATAAGGGGCAGATTGCGACCACGACGCAATCAACCATACCAGAGGCCATGATAGTGGTGAATATCTCTTCTTGTCCTCCCACACAGACCTCTGCCCTCAACCTTGGCCTGTCATTTGCTCCAACTAATGCCCCTGATCCACTTGAGGTAGATTTGGAACTGCAGAGATTCTTTCGTTCTGTGAAGTTAAAATACTTTTTTTCAACACCAAGGACTTTTGATTTAGCACCTATTCCAGATGTGGACCCTGAGATATTACAGTTACGAGACACCAATCTTAGACTCAAGAGTCGATTTCAACCACCATCATGCCAGATATTCGACCTGTTTATTAAGAAAGTACAAAATGAAGTTGACATACTCCTCAGGAACCCTAGGCTTTTGGGACTTACAATTCGTAAAAATGTTACGAACGAACAACAACAAGCCCTGTGAGAACTTTCACAGAATCCGCATATTACTATCAAGCCAGCTAATAAGGGTGGAGCAGTGGTGGTGATGGACACCACCATGTATCGGGGGGGAAGTCATGAGACAACTCTCTGATACATCTACTTACCAAACATTGGAGGGTGATCCGTTAATTGAGATTCAGAGACACATAGCTGAGATAATCTCTGTAGCAGTAGAGACCAAAGTCATTGATGAAACGTTGGCCAAATTTCTTATACAGGAACACCCCATTACTCCTGTATTATATGTCTGCCCTAAAATTCACAAGCGGTTGGACAACCCCCCTGGTCGCCCGATAGTGGCAGGGGTAGAGTCAGTGTTCTCTCCAGTGGCCAAATATTTGGATCAGGTTTTGAGACCCTATGTGGCAGGGCTTAAGTCTTATCTACGAGATACTCAAATGTTTCTAAATATTGTTCGCAATATGGAACCCTTACGGGGATCCTACCTGTTGGTCACTCTGGATGTGGAGAGCCTCTACACCTCCATCCCACATGATGGGGGTGTAGAGGCTGTACATTATATACTTGAAACAGCATCAGATTTTACAGGTCCACAGATCAAGTTTATTTGTGATTTGCGGAGAATCGTTCTGCAGTTTAATTACTCTCGTTTTGATGAGGCTTTTTATTTACAGGTCAGGGGCACAGCTATGGGGTCGAATGTGGCCCCGTCCTACGCAAACATCTTTATGGGGTATACGAAGAAATGTTCGTGTACACCAGTGAATTATTTAAGAAATATTCCAAGCAATGGCATAGATACATAGATGATGTTTTTTGCGAGTGGGCGGAGCCGTATTCGACCCTGGTGACCTTCGTTGATGGGTAGGTGCCCACATATTCGACTTACCATCCATTCTTCTAAGGAAGAAGTGAGTTTCTTAGATACATTGGTTTTCCGATGTGGAGATAAGCTGTGTACCGACCTCTATGTTAAGCCCACGGATGTTAACTCCCTTCTCCATTACGGGAGTTTCCATCTGAGGGCAACTAGGAGTTCGGTGCCGATTAGCCAATTACAAAGGATACAGCAAATTGTTGAGGATGAGGACGTGCGGGGGAGGAGACTTGACGAGATGCAGCACAAATTTGAGAATCGTGGATATCCAACAGATGTTCTTTGTAGAGCGCGCACTAGAGCCTTAGGACCATGTGAGGGACAGAGAAATAGACAACAGATACATAATCACATAATCGCATTCCTTTTGTTACCAAATATAATAATACACACAGCCAGGGTATATCTAACATTATAATAAATTGGCATTTATTGACTGACAGCTTTCCTGATATTGAGCAGTTTGGGAACCCCCCACTTATATCATATAAAAGACCACCTACGCTTAGAGATCGTTTAGAGCATGCTGATCTCGGCCTGGAGGTTGCACCAGCGCGCACTAATAGAAAGGGACTTTTCCCTGCCTTAACTGTGTCCACTGTAGCTCAGTTATTAAGGGCCCCTTTTTATTACATCCCCATCAGAGTAAAAAAAATCGCTATTACGGGGTGGCACACATGTGATTCAGACAACGTGGTCTATGCTTTGAAGTGCCCATGTGGCCTATTGTATATTGGTCAGACTACCCAGAAAATAAAGAAGCGACTGTCGTCCCATAAGCATCCCATTAGAGAACGACTAATAGATCAGGCAGTGGCATATCATTTTGTACATGCAGGATATCATGTTAGCCAACTTAGATTTATGGTTGTAGATGAAGTGACTCCCTTGAAGAGAGGGAGTGACCGTTTAAAAAAATTACTCTGGAGGGAGGCGTATTGGATTAAAAGGCTGGACACAATAGAGCCGAGGGGACTTAAAGGATAACTGTAGTGAGAGGGATATGGAGGCTGCCATATTTCTTTCCTTTTAAGCAATACCAGTTGCCTGACAGCCCTGATGGTCTATTTGCCTAAAGAAGTGTCTGAATCACACCAGAAACCAGCATGCAGCTAATCTTGTCATATCTGTCTAAATTTGTCAGAAACACCTGATGTGCTGCATGCTTGTTCAGGGCCTATGGCTGAAAGTATTAGAGGCAGAGGATTAGCTGAATAGCCAGGCAACTGGTATTGCTTAACCTTCCTGGCGGTAAGCCCGAGCTGAGCTCGGGGTAAGCCGCCGGAAGGCACTGCTCAGGCCCCGCTGGGCCGATTTGCATAATTTTGTTTTTTGCTGCACGCAGCTAGCACTTTGCTAGCTGCGTGCAGTGCCCGATCGCCGCCGCTACCCGCCGATTCGCCGCTATCCGTCGCGCCGCAGCCGCCCCCCCCCCCCCCCAGACCCCGTGCGCTGCCTGGCCAATCAGTGCCAGGCAGCTCTATGGGGTGGATCGGAATCCCCTTTGACGTCACGACGTCGATGACGTCGGTGACGTCATCCCGCCCCGTCGCCATGGCGACGGGGGAAGCCCTCCGGGAGATCCCGTTCTTTGAACGGGATCTCCGGATCTCCGGCGGCGATCGGAGGGGCTGGGGGGATGCCGCTGAGCAGCGGCTATCATGTAGCGAGACTTTGTCTCGCTACATGAAAAAAAAAAAAAAAAATTTTTAAAAAAAGATTTGCTGCCCCCTGGCGATTTTTTTGCAAACCGCCAGGAGGGTTAAAAGGAAATAAATATGGCAGCCTCCATATACCTCTCACTACAGTTCTCCTTTAACAGAGAATTAGATCTGTTGCCCTTTTTACAGGTAGCTCCATTGTGCTCAGCCTTTCTAATATATGCGTCTTGGATTATCTCTGGAAGCACATAGATCTGTGCATATGTATATGCGCATCTGATTTAGAGTTGGTATCTTTAATATTTGGTGCAGATATGTGCTTAGTGTATAATATCTATACGACATTGCCTACTATGTTATCTATTTATATTTAGAATCATATTCTGTGTTTATCCCCTTTTTATTACTATATATTTTTTTATCTTTATTTATTCTTTGTCCCCCCCCCCCCCCCCCCCTTTTTTCCCTTCCATTCCCTAGTTTCACCTCTTACATTCATTGTTACAAAGATGGCTGTATCGGTATGAGAGATCGTAATGCCAATGTGTTTATATGCAGATTAACCATGTGTTGTTCTATGCTTCGGGTAGGTAGCGTAGATATGTGTTCCATGCAGCTTTTATGCCGCATACATATAGGGATGCTCTGATTAGCCGGCGGCTCAGGACCTCCTAGTTTCCATCTAGTGACATCAAGCGGCTTATCGACGCTTGCGTCCCCACAGTATCCGCCTCTAGACGCTGTGGTGGCGCTGTTTGGCGCCACCCGCGGCGTGACGACATGCAGGGCTCCCATCAGGTGCGCCATGCGCGGAGGGGATGGCATCACTGCAATGGGAGGCGGACAAAGGAGGACCTGGGTCGCTGGCTAGGAGGGGCAAGCTAGATGGGATGTCCTAGGACTCTGCATCCTATCAGGTTAGCAGCATGCAAGTTCCCCATCAGGTCTGTGATTTTAGGACTATTATGTTTGGTGCAAATATGTTTGAGATTTATTGGCTGCTGCCATCCATGATTAGTATAAATACCTAGCATGTTTGTTGTATCATTGTAATTCCCAGCTAAGCTTGACAAAGAGGCATGCAGCCTTGAAACGTTGCATCTGTTTGCTGGAATATATTCATGCTTTAATGCAATAAAAGAGCAGAAGAAATAGATGGTGCCAGCTTTCTCCTTCTTGTGTTGCTGATTGATCCTGAGTGCTGTTGGATCGCTGGCCGGGCACGTCAACTTGAAACTACAAACAAAGCGTGCAGTCACATCATTACCAGTACCTACCTGTATTTTTTTTTTAAATGTAATTTTTTTTTTTAATTACAAAAAAGAAAAAATTGGGGAGTGTAGGAGGTAATTTTTAGTGTAAAAGTAATTATTTGTATATGAAAAATGCGTTAGGGTGTAGTTTTACTATTTGGCCACAGTGAGTTTTTGCTTATACAATACAATAACATTTGTAAAGCGCTTTTCTCCCATAGGACTCAAAGCGCATAGCTGTGTCTCAGATTAATACAGGGTTTCAGGCTGGGTTGTGTTACAGAGGAGATAGTCAGATGTTCATGAATGCCAGACTGAAAAGGTAGGTTTTCAGTTTAGACTTAAATGCTTCCAGGGATGGGGCTGTCCTGATTGGGTGTGGCAGGGAGTTCCAAAGTGTAGGGGCAGCATGACAAAAGGCTCTGTCTCCAAAGGTTTTGAGGTGGACTCTGGGTGTGACCAAGGTGTTACGTCCTTTTGATCTAAGATTGTGGGGGGGTGTGATGTAGTTGCAACAGGTCCTTCAGGTATCCAGGGCCCAGATTGTGCAAGGATTTGAATGTCAGTAAGCCAATCTTAAACAGAATTCTCCATTTTATCGGTAGCCAGTGGAGTGAGCTCAGGGTTGGTGTTATGTGGCAATGGCGGGGTTGGCTCGTTAACAGCCTTGCGGCGGCATTCTGTACTAATTGCAGGCGGCGTAAGTCTTTCTTATGCAGGCCTGTGTAGAGGACGTTGCAGTAGTCTAACCTTGATGTGACGAAGGCATGAACTAGGGTTGGAAGATCCTCTGAAGGAATTAGGTGTTTAATCCTTGCAATATTCCTTAGGTGAAAGAAGGAATGTTTCACAACAGCTGAGATTTGATTCCTGAAGCTTAATTTCCCATCAATCAGTACTCCCAGGCTGCACACACAGTCTGAGTTGTTCAGGTCTGAGCTCCCTATCCTTAGCGGTGTTGGTTGAGACTGGAGCTGCTTTGCTGTTGAGCCCTGGCCCTCGATAACAAGAACCTCAGTTTTGTCAGCATTAAGTTTTAGCCAATTATTATTCATCCACTCCTGAAGTTCAGCTAAGCATGCGTTTATTTGTGGAGTAGGGTCTGTGACATCGGGTTTGAATGACAAATATAGCTGGGTGTCATCAGCATAGCAATGATATGTCAGGCCATGTTTTTGTATGATTTCTCCAAGTGGCAGCATGTATATGGTGAACAGTAAAGGGGATAATATTGCGCCCTGAGGTACACCGTATTTTAGTGGTACAGGGTTGGAGAGGAAGGGCCCTAAGGCTACCCTTTGTGTTCTGCCAGCCAGGAAGGAGTTGAACCACCGGAGAACAATGCCATCTATGCCACAGTACTCTTGTAGTCTGTTGAGTAAGATTTCATGATCGACTGTGTCAAAAGCCGCTGAGAGGTCGAGCAAAATCAGGATGGAACATTGACCCTTGTCTCTTGCAATGAGCAGATCATTGCAAATCTGGGTGAGGGCTGTTTCACAGCTGTGATATTTCCTGAAACCAGATTGAAGAGGGTCAAGGATGTTGTTTCTGGAGAGCCTGGCTTCAAGTTGGAGGTAGACAGCCTTTTCAATAACTTTTCCCAGAAAGGGGAGGTTTGAGACAGGTCTGTAGCTGTTTAGAGCATCTGGGTCTAAGGATGGTTTCTTGAGTAGAGGCCTGACGATTGCTTCTTTCAGAGTAGAGGGAAACCACCCTTCTTGTAAGGAGCCGTTGACTATTTTGTGGAATGCCGGTGTAAATAGTTCAGGGCATTTCAACATGAACTTAGTGGGGCCAGGGTCCAGATCGCAGGTAGTCTGGCGAAGGTTTGAGAGGATATCCAAGATGTCTTCTTCAGTGATTACCTTAAAATCAGACCATGGTGGTAGGCTATTTTTGCACCTGTTATATGGCTCTGCATGAGTTTCTGGGGCTGTGAATTGAATGGCAGATCGTATGGAGGAGACTTTGTCCGAGAAGAAGTGGGCAAATTTCTCGCACAGTTCCTGTGAAGGTCTGATGCTGGATTTCCTGCAAGATGGATTGCAGAGACTGTCAACCGTGCGGAAGAGTTGGGCAGGTCTGTTGGCTGCATTTGCAATTTCGTGAGACAGGAATAAGGACTTCTTTTTGTTAATCATCGTTTGATATTTTTTCAGGTGAGCAATTAGGGAAAGTTTGTCATCAGGAGACTGATGTTTGCGCCACCTTCGTTCCAGTCTGCGTCCCTGTTTCTTTAGTTCCTTTATAGAGTTGTCAAACCAGCGAGCGTGATGTAATGGTGCGGAACGTTTAATCTTTAAGGGAGCTATGGCGTCAAAAGCGGCTGAGACATCGTGGTTATATTTAAGGACCATGGATTCAAGGCCTAAGTTGTGATCTGTCAGTCCACCTAGATTGAGGCTGTTCTGAAGGTGTTGGGGTGTCAAACCTTTCAAGGAACGATATTTTATTAGTTCTTTCACTTGGTGTTTTGTAGCCGGTGCTGTAAAGGAGAAGTGGACAGTGTGGTGGTCTGACCAAACTACTGGAACAATTTCCACATTGGATATTAGGAGTTCTGAATGGAAAATGAGGTCCAAAGTGTGTCCTTTTTTGTGGGTAGGGAGGTTGACGGCTTGAGAGAAGCCCAGTTCATTCATGGAGAGAAGTAGCTTGGTTCCAAATTGGGAAGAGTGTGTATCGACCCGTGCGTTAAAGTCTCCAAGAATTATCCACCTAGGGGGTTTCAGTGTTATGCAAGATACAAGTTCTGCTATTTCCTTGAGAAAAGCTGAGCCAGCGTCAGGGGGTCGGTAGACAAGCAGTATGTTTATTTTTTTTCCAGCTGAGAGCTGGGCTGCTAGACATTCAAAAGAGTGGGTGGGGGCTACAGCAAGGGGTTTAATATTCAAACTGGATTTGAAGCACAGAGCTAATCCTCCGCCCTTGCGGTTTTGCCTTTCACAGTGTAAAACTGAGTAATTGTCTGGTACCACAGCTGCGAGAGTGGGTCCTGAGTTCTGATCCAACCATGTCTCTGTAATTAAAGCTAGATCTGAAGCCTCTATTAGATCATGAATAACTGCTGTTTTGTTGTTTATGGACCTGGCATTGCAGAGTACTGCTTTAATGTTGTTTCCCTTAACTTTGAGGTCTGTGTTCCTAGCTCCTGGCTGGGGGTTGTAATCAGGAGTGTGGCAGCTGTCTCTGTTATCTGGGTCCTTTACTGATACAGCTGATTTATAGATATGTGATGATTGCTTTGGCTTTGATTTATGGGTGCCTGCACCTCCTCCCCTCTTCCCGCGCCTTGTTTTCTTGAGAATCCCAAAGGATTTTAGAGGGGTAATCAAAGCAGAATCTATTTGTAAGAGTTTCTTGGGAACAGAGGTTGCAATATAGATAAGCATCTCAGCTGAGTATTTTAATGGTGGCATTTGGACAGCTGATAGACACCCTGCTGAGATCAAAGGGAAGGGGTCTTTTGCAAGCTGTACTTCTCAGAAAAAAAGGAGATGCTCCAGATTAAAACAAATTAAGACAGTTCCTTGTTTCAATTTAAAAAGTTTGGAATAAATGTAGAAATAGGATAGTCATAACATAGAAAGCTCACAAGGTGTTTTTTGCCATTTCCGTTACTTACAGAAGGATCAGGAGCTGAGGGTTGTACGCTGTACAGGAAGTACGCTTGCAGGAAGAGTTAGGAGGCTGGGACACTTTTTTTCTCGCAATGATCGCTGCTTCTCGTAGAAGCAGCTGATCATTGCAGGGGGCAGAGATCAACGAAGGGGAAAGGTTTTTCCCGTTCATTGATCTCCGGGCGGGCGGCGGCGTGCACGAGGGCATGCGGACGGGCGAGCGGAGTCAAGTTTGGATTTCTCCGTCCCTTGGTGGTAACAGGGTGGAAAAAGGGACGGAGAAATCCGTACCGCTGGGGGTAAAGTAGTTAAAGATGAGAAGCAGTAAACAAGCCAGCAAGAAAGTATTCTGGTGCCAGGATTCATTACAGATTTTGGGAAGGCAAAAGATACAGAATTATCTCATGCTTGTTTTGACTACCCGCGACCCGACCCGCTACCCACACCTCGCTACCTGAACCCGACCCGTATTGCGGGTAACCCGCGGGTACCAGACCCACTGCAGGCCTCTAGTATACAGCATAGCTGTAGTGTGATCTATTACGGGAAGTAAAACACCTCTCATTGGCGTACAGCTAACCATTTTCTATAATGCAGCAGCTGATGGACAGAGGCTGACAGGTTTTGCTTGAAAATATCTGCTGCTGCCCTGTAAAATCTGATAAAATAATGAAAAGTATTTGCCTTCTGTGTTTTTCTGCAGTGCCCACAACTGTTTATATAGTCAGCAAGAAGAGCTTCCATTGGGGGTTCTCAGCTTCTTCACAGGAGAATCATACATTTCATGAAATACTTTTGTGAAACACCAGTCAAAAACACTACAACATCTGATCTCAAATATAATTTAATGTTCAAGGTAAAAACAATTAAAAAAGTTGATTACAAAGAATTAACGAGAAATCTGGTCTTTTTCTAGAATAAATACGGTTGTGGCAGCACAAAAATCAGTCAATAAAAAGCATAAAACCTCTGTGTCCCGGCACCAGTCAGGCAGTATCTGGCAGTGGTCAGCCTAGTTGGGTACCAGGGTATGTTATAGAGCAGTCTATACAGTTCACAGTCTATAGTGCTTCACTGAAGCACCATGCGCCTAAGGCATCTGAACTGGGGATATAAGTATACCAGAAACCCTGGACTGGATTTAACAAAGGTCTTTTTATTAGGTGGTAAGAATGCAGACCCCTTGGAACGTACTAAAATCTAAAATGAGAGTGAGTGTTTTTAGGATATCAAACTGGCTATCGTCTAGATGAGATTTTTCTTATATGTGCATAGAATACGATTGGCCGGACGAGGAGCAGCCGCACAGTAGCTCCCGACTGGCGAGTCGGGGGACTTTCAGAAGGGCTCACCTGTACAAAGGATAGCAACCGGGGGGGGGGGGGAAATGGAGGGACCTGTCATGCTTCAGAGGGTTAGAAGAAGCCCCAGGCAAGGGATATACAGTGGAGTCCTGGTTATCTGGAACGCCAACTAACCAGCAGTCTCAACCAACCAGCACAAATCGCCAGTAGTACTCACAGCGGTAAAGACCAACATCCCCAACATCCTAAGTGGTTTGTTGACTCTGCGGTGCTTAAAGTCTGGGTTTGTCTGATAAAGGAGCACACATTGGCCTGTGAACAGCACTTGGCAGCAACCCTCCCCATACTGTCTCCTGCAATGTACCTCTCCTTACCCACTGCATTGGCTGGTCCTCCCCATACTGTGTCCAGCAATGTACCTCTCCTCACCAACTCCTCCTGCTGGTCTTATGGCCATACAATACAATGTAACACCTGTGGTGGAGCTGAAGCCTGGGATTGCTATGGGAGGGGGTACAGGCAAAAAGATCCACATATAGCACATGTAAAATGCTGTTCTTCAAATTTAAAATTAACAGACAAGACAGAACATTTATATTGCTCTTTTCTCCTGGTGGACACGAAGCGATTCAGGACTGCAGCCACTTAGGGCGCGCTCCACAGGCAACCAGGATCATTAGGGAGCCTTGCCCAAAGACTCATTGTTTAATGTACTGGATGAGCTGGGCTTCCACCCCTTGTCAATAGCGCAAACCCTACATCAAAGACAAGAGCCTTACCACTACACTATCCAGCTGACCAGAGGAGAAATTAAAAACGGCCTTAGCACAGCTATCCATTTACTAACCACATCGATACTAAAGTGTTACAGGAACTCTTCATTGCTAAGCAGTTATAGATTTCTGTTAATCATCTCCACTTTGCTAACCATAAGGATCAGTGGTTTTCACAGGGTATGAGCTATGGCACCTAATCTGCCAAAAGTGTATTATATTTTACATAAAGATATAGAGACTACCTCTCAGATTTGCATTATTTTTATGCGAATTGACCATATTACACCTATGTAATAGATTTTGTGATTGTTTTCATCCATGAGTCACATGGGAATAATTTACACATTTTTATTTTAGTATTTGATAATTTAGCCAGGTAATTGTATTTGGTTTGGGGAGTCAGTTGTGTTATTTAGAGTCTCATTCCTGCACTCACAATGGGGCTTTTGTTTGTTAAAAGTCCTGAGGATGGTGCATGGAACGGCAATCACACAGCCACCAATTCACAAACCTCTCAACCATCTTGACTATGGTTTGATAAAACCCAAATGAGGATGGCAAATCCCAAGCACCTCAAAGCAGATTATCTGTACTAACACATATGAAACCCTCAGAGATGCCACAGTAAATCAGGCCTCTGCAACAGTGATCAGCATTTCCAGGCGTACATGTAGTCGCTTAGCTCCAGATGACGCAGGGAGGACTTCCCAAGGGTTGATAACTGAGTAACCTGTTCCAAGGTATGAGGATGCAGACCACAGTTCACAAGTTCAGAGCTGTCCTTCTCCTGGAAGGTGAAAGGAACAAAGTTACTAAAGTATATTAACACAATACGTAAAATTATACTGAAGAGACTATTCAGACAAAAATACACGTTGTGTAACCTGTTATAAAAAGAGCTATGACCTACCAAGTCTGCACCCCTCACACACACACACACGCCATGGCACTCTCGGTAACCATGACAAAGTGCCACTGAAGCATCACAGTACGTCTCTGCATGGGGCGGGGCCAGAGCCGGATCTTCAACCAGGCACTACAAGCGCCTGCTTAGGGCCCCATTCAGGGTCTAAAGAGCCCTGTCAGCATGTCATTTTTTTGTCCTAACATGCCTGCTGCTGCTGCAGCTAAGGGGCCCCAGCATATAATAACTGGACTGCAGTGTGGCTCTCTACCTGCCTGCCTGTTGCAGCTGCAATCATTTTTTTTTAAAGGCTGAGCATCGGGTTACCATGGTAACGGACGCTCTCCACTCCAGCCTGCACCATGTGACTATAGTCAGCACCATGTGACTCTAGTCAGCGTGCTCACTGTGGCTGGGAGACGCTGCTGACCTCGTGGTGCACTGCAGTGAGACAGATCCCGGGCAGCGAGGTGGATGAGAAACATCAGGTCTCCTTCCTCCAGTCAGTGGCACATTCTTTGTTCTCATGGCTCTTCAGCTTCAGCAAATGCTAAGGAGAGACGAGATGCAGCTAAGCCCGCCCCACAACAAACACTCTGCAAGTAGCAGGAAATATGGTTGTTCTCCATAATATAGGGCAGACAGGGGCACTGATAGCACATGAGGACACAGTGACATACAAGTCAGGAAGTCTCAGGACAGAAATCCCTCCAGCGTGCCCCGTTCTGCAGAGGCTGTGTGACTGTGTGACCTCCAATGGACCTTAGCTCAGCCAGACAGACACAGGTAATAAAGTGCAGCAGATAAAAATCAGTGGAGCTGCTTGAGAAATCTAATGTTATGTGATTCCTGACAGAGCTTTCCTGTGTTTGTAAATTACATTTTCCATATAAAAGGTGCCCATAAGTTAAATGATGACTGAGCAGATCGATCTCTGATCGTAGAGAGATCTCTTGGCTGCCCATACACCCCAGGTTAATTCAGAAGCGAGAGATTTTAGCATAAAACCTTGGGAATCAGCCATGTGATGCCGCCTCCATGGCTGCCCCCACCCATGCAATTAATACTTTACCTGTCCGCTTTCACCCGCTGTGGTCCCCATTCATCTTCTGCATTGTGGACGGGCTTCCGACGTTAAGCACGTGGGATATGTGACGTCACAGACGCTAGGTACGCTGACCAGACGTCCCGCTTTACAGGTCCCGGATTCGGGGTCCCCTGTTCCAGGCTGCATGAGGCCTCGGGACTCTGGCCACCGTACCATTGCATGAATTGTCAGTTCATAGCCCGCAGCCCCGCTCCAGCAGCCTGCATAGTGTTCGGCAGACAGAGCATGGCTACGGGAAGATGGCGTCCGAAGCCCTGTATTGGAGACTATTTGTGTCTCCAGTACAGGGCTTCGGGCGCCATCTTCCCGTAGCCCTGCTATTCCTCACAGCGCCGAAGATTGCAGACGCAAGATCGTCCGGGGGAGCTGCGCGCCAGAGGATGGCCGGGTGAGGAGACTTCTGTCAGGTGAATAAATGCTTTGTTTTCTGCTGAAATGTGGCCCAAGTTGCGTTTATTTTCTGCTGAAATGTGGCTCAAATTGCGTTTATTTTCTGCTGAAATGTGACCCAAATTGCATTTGTTTTTTTGCTGAAATGTGGCCCAAATTGCATTTGTTTTCTGCTGAAATGTGGCCCAAATTGTGATTGTTTTCTGCTGAAATGTGGCCCAAATTGCGTTTATTTATTGGTGTCTGGGGTAACAGTTGCTGCATTTAATGGTCATAATTGGCTATAATAGCTGCTTTTTTTCACTCCTGGCATGCTTTTAAATTGTACCTAACACTAATGGTGAACAAGCATCAGTGCTGGTTGTAGACTTTTTGCTGCCTGGGGCAAATTTATGAGGATGCACCCCCCCCCTTCCCCTTCCAGATTTGGAATGACCGCTCAGCACCCAACAATTTACTCTGCTTCATTTAATGGTTTCAGTCAGCAAGGGAGCATATGTAACAACTTGAGACATGACATGTGCAGCTCAACACAATAACACACTGGCTGGCTGCGATCCTGTGACAAACTGCTCACTCTCAGCCAGTCGGCCGTCCTTCATTCCTCTTTAGTCAGGACAGCAGTGCCACCTCCTCCCTTCTGCTGTGCAAGTCAAATGAAACACTCCTGCTATCCTGCCTCCCCCCTCACTCACTGTCAGACTCCTCAGACAGCACAACAAGCTGCTTTTCCCCAATGATGACCTCTTCACCTCACTCTCCTCTTGCTTCTCCTCCTACTCTGACTGCATGCTGTTAGTGTAAACACACAGTACAAACATGCTGCCCCTGTAATCTCTGCGCCTGATGCAAGTTTTTCACCTTGCTTTATGAGAGAGCTGGCCCTGACAAGCATTTAGAATTCAAAAAAAATGTACTTATTTGGGCCTTCCTGCAGCCCCCCTGTAGTCCATGGGGTTCCTCTGTGTCTGGTCCTGTCCAATCTCCCACTGTCCACCCAGCACATGCTTGGTTGTACTCCCATAGTTGGGAGAGCTCTGCGCATGTGCAGTTACAAGCCTTAAGTAACTGTGCAGGTGCAGAACACTTCTAGTCACAGGAAGGCAACCAAGCACATGCAAGGCCAGGGCTGTGCATGCGCAGTAGCCCCCAACTACTGGGGTGGAAAGCAGGGAAACAGATGGGACTGGACACACATTGAGCGAGCCCATGGTCTACAGGGGGCTGGAGGAAGCCCCAGGTAAGTATAAATGTTTGTGTACCACTTGCATTATGTATCAGTGCATGATTGACCTGTATATATAGAGCACTGGGTAAGGGGTTGTGCTAGGATTGTGAATTGGTTTGTCTCACACCTTGTGGAAATGGGTAGTGCAATTGTTTTTAATTGACTACATTTGTCTATTGTGGGCATGCGGTGCCTGCATTTTTGTATTGGGGACAAATGTTGGCTGCATTTATCTATTGAAGGTATATAAGTGGCTGTATTTGCCAGTTGGGGGGCACACAGTGGCTGCATTTGTTGATTGGGGCACACAGTGTGGTGGTGGTGGTGGGGGGCCCAAATCTGCTACTTTGCTTAGGGCCCCATTTGGCCTTAATCCGGCTCTGGGCGGGGCTAAGCACCAGTAGAAGGTACACACTGGGTTCAGTGGACAAGTGGCAGAAACCACCTGGCAAGTCATAACTTTTTATGAGAACAGATTACAAACAAAGTGCATTTTAACCCCCTCCCAAATGCCTAACGCCAATCAGTGGCGGGAGGGTGGCAACCCCAATACCGCCTAACACCAATGGACGTCAAGAGCGGTGGGTGGGGATTAGCAGGGAACACTCGTGCGCATTCGCTCCCTGCCAAGACGCAGTGCTCCGTGTTTAGCCTGCCAGCTGACAGGCTGTAAAATAGAAAAAAAGAGCCGGTATTTGTTTGTACAGCGCTGCAATATCTTGCAGCGCTATACAGGGGACAGCTCTGTCACTGAGCTGTCCCCAGGAGAGGCTCAAGAAGTGATCACTGATAGGCTAATGCCTATAAGAGCCGATCATATTGATTGGCTCTCAGGGGGGAGGGAGAAAGGGAAAAAACAAACAAACAAACAAAAAAAAAAAACACAGCAACAATAGTATGTCACCAACAGAAAGCTCTGTTGGTGGCAAGAAAAGGGGACAGGATTCATTTGTGTACAGGTTGTATGGCTCTGCAGCGAGCTGTTAAAGCTGCAGAGTGCTGAATTGTAAAAAAAAAAAAGTCCTGGTCACTAAGGGGTGTAACCCTGTGGTCCTTAAGTGGTTAAGCTGAATAGTCTCTTTAAATAATAATAAATAGCATAAAATACTGACAGGTGTAAAAGGCAGTTAAAAGGGACCCATCATTAAATGTCAGCATGAAGAGAAAAAAAAATGTAGATCCTGTTTCATTCAAGAGTGCTTGACCTGGCCCTAACCTCCCTGGCATTCAGTTTCAGTGCAAAAAGTAGTTCAACTAGTTTTCATGAAATTTTTACCTGGAACTTGCCAAAATGTGTAACGCTAGGGTTTAGTACACTGCTTGAGTATAACAAAATATTTAAAAACAAAATAGTGGGGGAAAAAAAGTCCCTTTCTGCCAGGCCAAAATTTCCCCACTATTCTGCTCTTTCACATTCAAATTTTCGATCAGGCGCAAATCTTAGCAAGCAAGTTTCTAGAGCATACAAACTTGAATTTTAATGCAAAATGCGGCTATGATGGCCACAAATGGGTGGATTTATCAGTAGAGTTGCAAAAGACACTGATGTAAAAGTGGAGCAGTCACCCAGAGCAACCAATCAAAATATTGGAATGGGAAGCTCTGGGCAATTGCTTCACTTGTCTTGTCATGTTTCCATAGACCGTCACACTCCTTGAACTAGAATTGTCAAACTATACCAAACCAAAGTCAAGACAACATTCAAAGCAAGTTATACTTCATCATATAATATAAAATAAGATGAATATGATGTGCAAACAACACTAGGTATGAGCGCTGTGGTCTACTGGTGTCCTTTTATCCATGGCTGATAGGTGTATGTGTGCGGCCCTCCTAGGCGGAGTATGCATTAGAAGCATGCCCATAACCATAGCTAGGTCTCCTTGCTCCACTCCTTAGGACTCTCTGTCAGCTTTATAACTAACGAAGAGTGTGTTGGGTCTTCACTAAAGTCACATGACAGCGAGCCTGGGGCTCTAGCAGCAAATTACTAAAGCTGCAGAGGAGACATGAGGAGAGGTAGCTGTGGTTTCTGGTATGCTTCCAATGCACATTATCAATGTGCACTCTCCATAAGGGCTTGGCCAATACATGTGAGTGTTTTCTTTCTATCTGTGGGTCACTGCATTTCACCATTTTTTAGGTCAAAAGTGAGGGGTAGTCTTATCCATGGTAATATATGGTACCTCTAATGATTCCAGTGTAGTGGCCGAAAAGAGGCAAAAGCATGATGCAGAATTACATTTACAGTTATGCTTGATAACTGATTATTTTTTTTTTTTTTGGATCAATAAAATTGCCATTCATTAAAACAATACCCTAAGGGAGGGTCAGCAGTGACTTCTCACTACTACTGAGAATGGCTAACAGGGGAAGCTGATCTCTTTGAAGGAACTTATAGACAGATTTAGATACCAACTCCTCCAGCTATGCGTACTTGACTACTGGCAATGGCTGCAGGGAATGAATCTATCCAGGAGTCCTCTTCAGGCCTCACCTTGCTGCTCTGGTCATTGACAGCTGTGTTGAACACCGTGGTTGGCTCATGTGTATACAGAGCTGCTGAGAAGCTTCCCCTCTGTGCTGTTTTAAGTAAACGTGTCAGGGAATGTACAGCATGTGGCATCACAGGTCCAGTAATCTCCAGACTGAACTGATCCTTATATCCAGACTGCACTTGAGTTTTCACATTTGCGCTTCTGGCCTAGGTAACCGAGAAAGAACAGAAAGAAAATACAGTAGAAATCACAACTGGCTCAAGACGTACACACGTATGAGGCATGTCGCCTGTCAGGGACTGGAACTCTATCCCTCAGGCAAGAATGCATGGCTGATGCAACACAGATACATTCTGTTGCTATGAGGTAGAAGGGGGCACGAAGTGACATCATGGAGCAAGCAAGGAGAACAATTCACTCGGCCAGGGCCTGGTTGAGTTGATCTGCCAGGCTGATTGCTGGCCTCGGGTGGCATCAGGGGCTTTAGTACTCACGCTAGATTCTTAACAGAGGTGGTTATTGGCAGAGTTTCATCCAGCGTGTGTACACAGCTTGCTAGCTTAGGTTAGTTACCCAAAGAGGGATCCTCATTCAATTTTGTTTAAAGGGGAACTGAAGTAAGAGGTATACGGAGGCTGCCATATTTATTTCCTTTTAATCAATACCAGTTGCCTGGCAGCCCTGCTGGTCTATTTCTCTGCAGTAGTATCTGAATAACACCAGAAACAAGCATGCAGCTAGTCTTGTCAGATCTGACTTTAAAGTCTGAAACACCTGATCTGTTGCATGCTTGTTCAGGGTCTATGGCTAATCGTATTAGAGGCAGAGGATCAGCAAGGCTGCCAGGCAACTGGTATTGCTTAAAAGGAAATAAACATGGCAGCCTCCATATACCTCTCTCTCATTTCCCCTTTAATTGCGGTGACCCATTCCCACTGCAGTGCTTCAATGCGATTTTAACCCTTTAGCAGCCAATTTCTTTAGAGGCTTTCAAATACTACAGGCCAATGTTAGCATTTCTTTTTCTTCTTATTTGTTACATTTCCTTGCTACTAATTCGTACTGCCGTACCGCGTATTTATGACTACTTGCCCCGAGAGGGCAGTGTGAGAACAAGAGGACTTCTGCTTTCAGTTCCTATATCCTCTGCTAGCAGAAAGACATCAAAGCATTACAAGAATTTACAGCATGGGTTCTGCTGGCTGAGGTCAAAAGCAGTGCACTCATCTCAAACAAGAGAAGTCCTTTGAAGCTGCTAATGGGTTAACCCAGGCATGGGCAAACTTGGTCCGCCAGCTGTTAAGGAACTACAAGTCCCACAATGCATTTGCCTTTATGAGTCATGACTGTGGCTGTAAGACTCTTGCAATGCATTGTGGGACTCGTAGTTCCTTAACAGCTGGAGGGCCAAGTTTGCACATGCCTAGGTTAACCTAAAAATGCAAAAGCAGCACTGGCCTCAGATCTCCTGCGTTGCATCTATAGAACTTCAGGAAAATAGCATAGCAGGTGCGATACAATGCAAATTCCCTATGCTGCATGAAGCCCCTCCCTTTATCTTCGTGAAGTCGTAAATGTTATCTTACCATGGTTAATTACTCCAATGATTAAAAAACAAAAAAACAAAAACACATTTGTAAAAATAGCAATAAGATTGCAGCGTGATTGCAATTTGCAGTGTAAAAGGGCTATTTGCATCTAATCCCAGTTACACCGTAGCAAAATAAACTAAAAGTGAACCTCCGGACTAAAAATCTACTCAGCAGAACTGGAAAGGCTTGGTGTATCTTTAACAGTTTCACGGCATCAGAACTTTGTTTTTCTTACCAAAGCATCATTTTTAGCTGCATTTTTAGCAAAGCTCCACCCATCAAAGAAAAAAAGCCCGGGCTTTTTTTCCCTGATGCTGTGCAGAGCATGATGGGATTACCTATGTTGTCATTGACGTTGCTTTGCAACTGGGAGAGGTGCTCAGGGCACAGGACAGTTGGAACAGTGTCTCATGCTCCCTGTCACCTCCTTTCAACCAAAAAGATGGCTGCCATCATGAAATCAAACATTTGCCTGTTCTTTTAAAACAGGGTGGGTAAGAGATTATATTACCTATCCATTTTAAGTAACATAACTAATGTAACTTAATAACAGTATGTTTGTTTAGGCTGGAGTTCCACTTTAAAATAAAAAAAACTCAGTGCCGCAGCAACTCCATAGACAGATTAATGCAAGTAGCTGAATCTACCTTCAGAGTTTGCATAGTTGCTCCCCGGAATGTGACTGGTGACAACAGCGTTGGTGGGAGTCCAGCCTGGGTGCCAGCAGCGGCTACAATGCTCTTACAGTTGATCAGGAAGTTGAGTAATGTGAAGGTGTTAGTTCCTTTCACCAGCACAACAGACTCTGGTCTATGGTCCAGCTTCACTTCATTCTTCTCTTTACGACTGATTCAGTGTAGGTTAAGGAGCAAAGGTTACTTTGGGATACAGTTGGGTGAAAGATAAGAGTTAAGGGCTCGTTCACACTTGAGCGGGAATCGCGCGATTCCCGCTCAGCGCAAAATGCTAGCGATTCTTAAAAACCGCTAGCCCATGTAAACCTATGGCAGTGTTCTCACTGCGTTAACCGCAAGCGCGTGACATGCAGCGTCTTGCCAGCAATCGCGATTAGCATGCATAGCACCGATAATCGCGATCGCTTGCAAAACGCTGCAGTGTCCAGTGATTTTTCCGTGTTAATCGCAGAAAAAAAAAAATCACTCCTGCAAAACGTTAGCAGTAATTGACGGCGTTTTTGTAGTTTTAGGTGTGAATAAGGCCTTAAAAAGCAGCCATAAATCAAGTGATTTTACTTCAATTAAAGTGATTGACAATTGGGCGATCCACTTCAGTGGGGATGATAGAAAAAGGATCGGCTAGAGGCCCAGACACTATGAGCAATATCCTATGCAATTCATCTTCACTAAACAATCTGACCGACATTGTGCCTCCATACTCTGAATGCAAAAATCTATGCAGTGTTGATCGAATTATATGCGAACAGTAGCAGATTCCTGTGCAATCGACTGATTTCTTCCACCCTGCTTGATCGACAAAGTTGGTAGATTCATCATGATATTGATTCCGATTCTGATATTGGCCACTTTTCATTGATTGGGCATCCTGGAACACTCCATTCACTCTCAACACAATAAAATGATTGAATCGAATGGTCGATCTTACAGCCAATGTATATGTATGGCAACCTAAATGCAGTTTGGAGAAGTTACTGAATCACACATTAGCCTTTTACAACTTTTAAAATGTTCCATAGTTATAGCAGTGTTCTGTTTTTAAAGGACAACTAAAGTGAACGGGATATGAAGGCTGCCATATTTCCTTTTAATCAATGCCATATTTATTTCCTTTTAATCTTGCTGTCCTGCTGATCCTCTGCCTCTAATACTTTTAGCCATACACCCTGAACAAGCATGCAGCATATCAGGTGTTTCTGACATTATTAGCTGCATGCTGGTTTCTTGTGCAATTCAGACACTACTGCAGCCAAATAGATCAGCAGGGCTGCCAGGCAACTGGTATTGCTTAAAAGGAAATAAATATGGCAGCCTCCATATCCCTCTCACTTCAGTTGTCCTTTAATGGTGTTTTAATCTTGTTGTGGACACGTACAATAAAGGATATATATTTTATGTACTAGAAACACTTAATATGAATAGCTCATCTACAATGGTACCCTCTTTCTTGTTTGTTTGGTAGTTCGTATCTTGGTGACCAGTATGATATACTTTTCGATCCATTTGATATTTTGTATAAATGTTTTCAATTTTAACCCAAACAATTACAGTGCAGCATATTTTTTTCTGTGTTTGCGTTAGGTCATTGGAAGCAAATTGCATATTATTATTATTTAGTATTTATATAGCGCCGACCTATTACGCAGCGCGGTACAGTGTGTGTGTGTGTGTGTGTGTGTGTGTGTGTGTGTGTGTGTGTGTGTGTGTGTGTGTGTGTGTGTGTGTGTGTGTGTGTGTGTGTGTGTGTGTGTGTGTGTATATGTGTGTGTATATGTGTGTGTATATGTGTGTGTATATGTGTGTGTATATGTGTGTGTATATGTGTGTGTATATGTGTGTGTATATATGTGTGTGTATATGTGTGTGTATATATATGTGTGTGTATATATATGTGTGTGTATATATATGTGTGTGTATATATATGTGTGTGTATATATATGTGTGTGTATATATATGTGTGTGTATATATATGTGTGTGTATATATATATATATATATATATGTGTGTGTATATATATATATATATATATATATATATATATATATATATATATATGTGTGTGTATATATATATATATATATATATATATATATATATATATATGTGTGTGTATATATATATATATATATGTGTGTGTATATATATATATATATATATATATATATATATATATATATATATATATATATATATGTGTATGTGTGTGTGTGTGTGTGTGTGTGTGTGTGTGTGTGTGTGTGTGTGTGTGTGTGTGTGTGTGTGTGTGTGTGTGTGTGTGTGTGTGTGTGTGTGTGTGTGTGTGTGTGTGTGTGTGTGTGTGTGTGTGTGTGTGTGTGTGTGTGTGTGTGTGTGTGTGTGTATATAGTCACTAACTGTCCCTCAAAGGAGCTCACAATCTAATCCCTACCATTGCCATATGTCTATATTATGTAGTGTAAGTACTCTAGTCTAGGGCCAATTTTTAGGGGGAGCCAATTAACTTATCCATATGTTTTTGGAATGTGGGAGGAAACCGGAGTGCCCGGAGGAAACCCACGCAGACACGGAGAGAACATACAAACTCTTTTGCAGACAGTGCCCTGGCTGGGATTCGAACCAGGGACCCAGCGCTGCAAGGCGAGAGAGCTAACCACTACGCCACCGTGCTGCCCATAGCAAACATTGTGATTTTCTTGGCATCTCCCATTTATGGTAAAAGAAAAAAAATTCTGCTTATTTTTAACATGGGGGAAAAAAAAAAAAAAAAAAAAAAAAAAAAAAAAAATCACAATTGTACAGTGCCTGCCCAACTGCACGATCACCACATCAGAATGTGCACAGCGAGAAAGAAGGAGAAGGGGGGAAAAAAAATAAAAAATAATCACAATCACTGTTTACAATGCCCATCAATTTTCAGTGTGAAACACCACTAACTGTTTTACAAAGTATCGTCCAACAGTGTCGCAGCATCAGAGTAATAACCCTCAGATGGCATCTGGTCCAACACAAGTTATGCTGCCAGCCTGCTGGCTCCTTATCTCTCTGCAGCGGCATGCTCCACTCTGTGCAGCAAGGGCAAGATCATTCTGCTACCGCAATGCAACAATGCCAGAGGAGGCCATTTTATCACTAGTCTATAAATTACCCACATTGTACTACTAAATACTTCTAAGGCCTGTACACACACTTAACCAAACTGCCTGATTGTTGTCCGATTTTGGTCTGTTGGATGACAACTATGCATGTGTACATGTGGCAAATGATTAGACGACCAACTGAAAACAGGCAATTTGCGCGATCCATCTGACAGATCAACTCACACGACTGTTGGGCTGATAAAGGGCAGTTGGCCTCTTGTGTACAAGTTGTTTGAATGACTTGTACTTATTTTGAATGTGGCCATATCAAGCAGTTCATCATTCCGCTTGCATGCACAGAATGCAGACGAGTTGGTCATTCAGTTGATTGGTGCGCGGAAAATACAAGTTGTGTAACCTCTTGGTCATCTGGTCAGTGGAGTTGGTTATGTTCTTTATTGACGGAGGTTTGAGCTGGGAATACACCATACAATATTCTGTTAGATTCTTCCGTTAGATTTTCTGCTAGAATGCATAATTAGATTTTCTGTAGAGACTGGTCATTATCTCTGGTGCATTGTGTTCCGTTTATCTCCTGCCGAGTATAACAATGCCTAATTGCTCGGCAGATAGATGGTAAGATAGATACATTTCCAACATGTTGAACTTTATCTGGCCGGGCGGATCGTTCAGGAACAGCCTTATCAGTCTTCCGACAGTGCATACACACACACACACACACACACACACACACACACACACACACACACACATTACAGTCTGCTGAAAACCTGCCCAGCGGGAGGTGCCCACTGACCCATCGTTGGCTGCTGTAGTGCGTGTGTATGCACCTTAAATCAAACAGAAAATTGTATGGTGTACTCCCAGCATTAGACCACTGTTAACTGTTAAAAGTCCTATACAACAATGCCTTTGTTCAGATAATTGTTTTCATATAATTGAGAGGCAAATTTTCCCTTGCAGCTACAGGTCCCACTAATCTAAACTGGTGATAAGGCCCATACACACGTCAGATTTTTGCGGACGGGTCGTTTGAACGTCCGTCGTTCAGTCGTCCGCACGCCAAATCGGGTGTGTGTACAGACTGTCGTTCGGGTGAAAAGACTGCTTTTGAGCGATCTGCCGGGCGGATCGCTCAAAAGCAGTCTTATCACCCGAACAACAGTCTGTACACACACCCGATTTGGCGTGCGGACGACTGGACAGGATATTCAAACGACCTGTTCGCAAAAATCCAGCGTGTGTATGGGCCTTTAGTGGCTCAGTTACTGCTAGTTACACACTGCTTGCACTGGCACAGTATTGTATCACAACACGAAAGGATACAGTTTGATAGAGATAGCATCTGGCTTTTTAATCTTGTCTTCCACTCCCATTTCTTCCAACCACGAGAAGCTTTCATCTTCATCACTGTCTTCTAGAGGTGTCCTGAAAGCAATTAAAATATTGTAAATAAGTACAGCAAGCAAAAATAGCATGCTTTGCAAGATACTTTGTGAAGATTATTGTGTTTTCTCAATATGGATAGCACAATCAACAGAAAAAGTAAAATTTCAAGTCAGATGAAAGCAACTAAAGCAATAAAAGCCATTTCTTTTTCATGTACAATTTAACAGTGGTTTACCAAAAGAAGAAGAAAAAAAAATGAATTGAAGAGGTTCACTTCAACCATCCAGTCATAAGCAGAGAAGTTCCAATTTTGTTTTTTTAAGTCTTTATTTACATGGCTGGATATTTAAAATGAGCACAATTTCACATTTCCCAGTGCAATCTTTCAAATGTTAACAATTCTAATCGTACCAAAACATGTCGTGATCAATTGCAAATGACCACAAAAAAGTGTTTATGTCATTTTCCCCTTTGTCTAATCAATTATCTGAGAAGAAAAAAAAAAAAAAACGTGCGGTTTGGAACCATTTGTAATAGCGCATGCCCAGGACACTCCCGGCTGCTGTGCATAGCCTGGGAGATTGTGTACAAAGAGTAGACAGAACATACAAGATCAGCAAACACTTCGACAGTCAGCCCCCTCCCCATGCCTGCACCACCACCCTCCTTGCCGCAGCCCCCTCCCTCCCCCACCCTCCTGCCTGCAGCTCTCCCCTTAATGAACAAGAGAACGTTCTTCCCAAATTGATGCTCAATTGATATATGAACTGAAAAATTGCGGGACCTTGGGTAATAGTTTTTCATGTCATTGTTTTTTGAGAAGTAGGATATTCATATTATCCTAGGCAGAATGATTAATAGATTCCTCTAAATTGAGACAGGAAGAAAGCAAAGGTAACGTGCGCCTGACTATTATAAATGCTTAAGAATACCAGTTCTACTCACCATTACATCTCTCGCCTCGGCGGCCATTCGACCATCCAATTTGCTAATTATCAAATCAGATGAAAATCAGTGCCTCAGAGTATGCCGGGTCGAGGATGCGATTAATTTCGGGCCAAAATTGGTTGCATGCATAGAACAAGCTGCAAGATATCAGGTTGTGATGGTCGATTGGGCGCGTGGCAGTAATGGTGAGGAATATCGGGATGAGCAAAGAATCCCCCAGCACTGCCCTCCTAACGTATAAAAAAAAGTGTCCTCCCCGTGTGCGGATTTATAAATAGCCTTTCCTATGTCATCCACCACACAGCGCCCATCTGTCTGGTTCTACCTCTTCCATGTGCGTGCCACCGGCATATAACGCATGTGTGATGTCACACGCACTAAACGTTACAAATGGAAGAGGAAGAACCGGAAGTCAGATGGGCACCGTGCGGTGGACGACATAGGAAAGGTAATGTATAGATGCACACGAGGGGCACATTTATACACTACAGGGGCAGTGGTGCGGCAGAGGACCAAGAGATTTCATGCTGAAATCAGGAATCGGTCTGCTGTGTATGGGCAGCCAACAGATCTCTCTAATCAGATTCGATCAGAGAGAGATTTGTCTCTTGGTCGGATCTGCCCATCATCGTTAGATGTATGGGCACCTTAACTAGAAATTGTATTGCAGTATTCACTTACCCTTCATCTTCACCCGCATATTCATCTTCCTGGACAGCCGCATCAGACTGGGATGTTTCGCAGTTCTTCTGCTTTCTGCTTGGTTCATTTTCCACCAAGGGCAGAGAGAATTCAATTCCTGGAACATATTAATTCCATCTTTATTAAAATAAAGGCTGGCCACTACCATTTCTAGATCAGACAGCCGTTTGTCTGTAAAATGGATAACAGAGGAGCATGCAATCTTTTCCACATTATGTGGTCCTGCCTGGTTGTTAACATGTACTGGATGCAAATTATTCAATATTTAAAGGATTACTTGGGTTGTCCACTAGTAAACAACCTTAAACTGTGTCTTCTCAGCTTCTTTTCAGACTCTTACTGGCAAGTACCTGAAACAAATTCCTTCTAGGTGTCTAATACTGATCGCCAGCTATTTTGGGTCACAAATTTTGGATTGCTGCTAGTGTCCCGGTGTGTACTGAGTGGATCAAAGCAGTGAAGGCAGTGCTGCCTCTACGACAGGAAAGTACATCAGTATAGAGGCACACTGCCAAAATTTGACAGGATCTGGGCAGCCTAACATATTTCCCCCAGACCCTGTTATAGGTGAATGGTGCTAAAAGTTCATGTCTACACTACAGGGCAAGCTAACTAACTAACTATCCCCCCACCCCCTTCTTTGCACTCCATTTGATCTTGCAGCAACATTGTTATTCGTTGGGTGTTTATTGTTACAAAGAGCCAGGCAAGCGTCATATCCACCGATTATTGTAGAAGGCCTGCAAAAGGCTTTCCACAAGTATGCATAAGACCGATTTGTGTCCTTACCGTCGTTTTTCATTGCCTCTCTTAAGCCTCGAGTGGTAGGAGACATGACTGCTGTAATGACATCACTTCCTGCAATACCAGCTGCCCTGAAGAGCACCGTGAACTGATACGTACAGACATAGAAGTATGGACACAGCTTCGCTTTCAGCAAATTGTACAAAGACGTAAAGCTAAGAGCCCTACAAAGAACAAGGGGGAAAACAGGGTTACTTGCTTTATGGACTTGTGTCTTTGTGAACTGTAACATCTTATTAGCTACAGTATAAACATTTGTCTAAAGTGGAACACACACAATTTTGTGAAATATTAGATAATAAACAGATACTTCTCTAAGGGGAGGAAGGATCTGGACCCTGTTGAGCCTACCCACTCCTCTCCTGGTCCCCTCCGTTGAGCTCTGGCTGTCCCATTTGAATCCCCCACTGCAGGGGACTTTGGAAGTCTTCGGAAGCAGAGTCCTCCCGAAGACAAGCGGCTCCATACTGCACATGCGCGAGCGATGGCACTCGCATGTGCGCAGTATGGAGTGGCCCGTCTTTGGGAGCACTCAGGCTCCCAAAGCTGCTTTCGGCGGTGGAGAGCAGTATCTGACCAAATTGGTTGAATGCTGCTACGGGGTAGCCATCGCTGCAACTGGGAGCGGAAGAGGAGAGAGAAGGCTCTATAGGACCCGGAACCTTCCCTCTCCAAAGGTAAGTATCTGGTTTAATTTTTTTTACATCGACTCCCATTAACTTTAACAAACAAGTGTCTAACCATACACAGCCATTACAAGAAACAATAGTGAGGAGAGCCCTGTTCTTACAGTGTAAAAGGTACAGAACTATATAGTCTACAACAGCCTTTCTCAACCTTTTTACCCTGGAGGAACCCTGCAAATAGCTTTAGGATCTCAAGGAATCTCTGCAAACAATGTTTTGATCTTGAGGAACCCCTTTGCATGAGGCTTGGTCTTTAGAAGTATGTTTAGCTGTAGCCCATTACACTGCCACTCATTATACTGTCTCCTTATCACAGTGTTTTTTATTAATGTACTTAATATTATTATTATTCTGCCCCCCAATTTAGTGCTTCTTTTTACAGTATCCCTTACTATAATGTGCTCTATTATACTCCCCCCCCCCCCCCCCCCTGATGGGGGAAAATGCCAAGGAACCCTGTTTGAGAAAGCCTGGTCTACAACCATCAAAAGCAGAATTCCAGGCCAAAACAAAATACAATGCAACATTTTACATACTGAGTAGGTAGTCACATGAGTAATGCCACCAGTAATGCACAGTGCATTCTTGAGCATATATATTTTTTTTGTATTCTCCCTCCATTTTAAAAAACTCTTTCACGGTGAATGACAAGTCACCATAATACCATTTTATACAGGCAGCAGCTGGACTAGCCACTTGGACAAGCTGCAAGCTAAATGCAATCATTTATAATTAAGTGCATATTACTAAAATAGAGGGGAGCTTAGAATACATCATTTTTGCTATGTACGATTTCACCTTTTCTTTGCCCTATTCTTCTGTAACACCCCCCCCCCCCCCTTACAAAAAAAAAAAAAAAAAAAAAAGTGATGCTACAATACCGCACAAGTACAGTTCATCCATTGCTGACAGATTAATGAACCATTAGAACATAAAAAGGTGCTGTACCATTCACTCATTAAGACCTGCTGCAGAGATTCATCCTGAGACCAGGGGCTGCTCTTTCCAGTCATTTTGCGATCTGCACCGATTCTGGGGAAAAGAGGTAGCCAGGGAAGGGAGGGATGAAGCCAGTACACTAGTGATTGCTGGAAAGCACATCGGAGCTCAGTGCACTGCTTTGGCTCCTACAAAACGAGATACAAAACCGGTCATTCATACAGAATTCTGTTTACTAGGTTCAACTGCCGTGGTCCTCTCTAAGCCTAAGGCAGCCTTTCACACTGTGAAAATTACATTGTGTAACTTACAACATATCCAGAAAGTTGCATCCAGTGTTAAGGAGTGCCACTGTAAATGGGCATATTACGGTGTAAAGCATGCAGTGCTTTATCCCGACAGAACCAGCCAGCACCACAATCCATAGGATAGCCCCATATAAATATCTTTGCATCTACCTTGTGATGCGATAATATGGTCTGTTGCAACACGAACACGTTGCACATAGTTTGACAGGCAAAGCAAATAACATTTACTGTATATTGAATCCTGGCGGACTCAAAACCACAACAGCTGCAGCCACTAGGGTGCGCTCAGTAGGCAGTAGCAGTGTTAGGGAGTCTAGCCCAACATCTCCTTACTGAATAGGTGCTGGTTTGCAAGAGCTGAGGTCTGGGTTCAAGTCTCGGAAAGAACCCCAGTTGCTGGTCAGCCCTCATATAATTTTAGAACATTACAGAAAAGTAATTTTATTTGCACTGTAATTTGTGCATTTGTTAACACATGTAACTATTGTCAGCTCCTGTACCAGTTCTACATGATTTTCAAACTCCAAATGCTCATGAAATCAATTTTATATGTTATTAAGTTTAGGGCTGATGACTACAAATGTTTTACAGTAGTACTATACATATGCATTACCTGCAGAGCTGTTGTGAATCCACTGAGAGGACTGGTACACCAAGAGCTTTTCTGAGCGTTTTTTTTTTAAAATGCTAGCGCTTTAAAAAGCGATTCCCTTAAAGAGACTGTGTAACAAATTTTTCAGCCTTAGTTCTTCTATCCTTTAAGTTCCTATGCCTGTTCTAATCTGCTCTGGCTTACTGCAGTCTTTCCTAACTGCACTGTCTCTGTAATAAATCAATGTATCTTTCCTCTGTCCTGTTTGTCGGGCTAAAGCTTGATTGTGTGGAATGTGCAGGGCTGCTTGTGATTGGTAGAAGCGATACACACCCTCTGCAGGCCCCTTGCATACTCTGAATGACTCACACACTATGCTTAGCTGAGCCTATTAGAAGCTGGTTAGTTTGTTTGTAAACACTGCCTAAAACTGTTAATTACAAGCCAGGATTGCAGCAGAGAGTGGCAGAAACAGCACAGAGGGGCACAGGAGAAAATAATGAATAGAATGGTATGCTTTTTATTGTAAGAATATTAGAGTACAGATTCTCTTTAAAGAGAATCAAAAGCTTAAAAACGACTTGTCATAAAATAACATCAGTGATAAAAATATATAGATCTATGATAAAAATAAATACTAATTCTTTCTGCAAGGTAATGAATTCTATTCATTAGCCCTGAAGCCACGCCCCTGTCTCAATTTCGCCCCTGGCGATTTCTCCTGGCCAGCGCGCACAGCATTTTGGGATTGCTGATGTCACTGGCAATCCCAGCTATTGAGTCCGGCTTCATTGGCAAAGTCTCGCGAGATGACGCATGGTAAACACCTGCATCACCTCACGAGCGAGAGACACGGAGGAGCGGCAGAGACCAGGAACCCAAGCTGAAGCTGCTGCATAGCGGGGAGAGACAGGCTGAAACAGGGAGAGAGGCTACTGGCTGCACATCGGGGAGAGACAGAGGATTTAGAGACGGCTGCAGGAGGATGACGTCATCAGTCCTTCCTATCTGCACGGGATTTCCCAGGCACATTTACATGAAGGGGAGGGCAGAAGACTGGAGGGGAGGACAAATGCTGGAGGGGAGGCACAAAGCTGAGAGGTGTACTGTCCCTGGCTTCAGCGTGAGAAGCAAGATGGCGGTGCTGCAGCAGACACACATGTGAGTCTATTCTATCCACTATGTTATACGAGATGTAAACTTTATATGTTTATTTAACTGTATAAAGTGCCTAGACTGCATATCTGTATTGCCATTCAAACCTTTTTTTGGCTGCAGGTAGTCTTTAAGTATTTGCATTTTTTTCCCCAAACGCGGGTCCTGCAGCATTTTTGCTGATTTCTGAGGCAATTCAGCCTCAATGTTAAGTATAAGAAAGTGGAAAATCGCTCTGAAAAACACCACAACAGAGCGATTTTCCAAGCATTTTTGTTACAGAAGCTGTTCAAGTACAGCTCTACTGTAACAAAATATAAAAAACGCTACACCAAAACGCTCCAAAAATCGCTAGGCAAGCTTAGAAAATCGCTAGGCATATGCCTAGAATCACTTTAAAAACTGTTTTACTTCAAAATGCGCCAAGCTTTTGCTTTTATGCTAGTGCTTTTTGGTGTGCACTGGCCCTGAATGTTGTGCACATTGAATGCAGAGAGCCTGAGCGTAGCAAAGTATTACAATTTTATTAATTAATGCCCATTAATGCTTAAACAACAACAATGATTACACCATAAAATCAATTAAAAATCTCATATCTATGACTTCAGCAGGCAACAGGATGCCAGGGCTATACTAAAGACTAATAGTCTTATAATAATAGCATATCTTCGAGAACCGGCGGGATGATGTCACCACCCACGTGATTGAAGATATGCTATTATTATAAGACTATTAGTCTTTAGTATAGCCCTGGCATCCTGTTGCCTGCTAAAGTCATAGATATGAGATTTTTAATTGATTTTATGGTGTAATCATTGTTATTTAAGAGTTAATAGGCATTAATTAATAAAATTGTAATACTTTGCTACGCTCAGGCTCCCTATAGTTTTTGGAATATACATAGAATTTTGATAGGCGAGACAGAGATACAATTTTTAAGGTAGATATCCTGCACTGTTTGTTTGTTACATTGAATACAGAGCTTACATAATCTCAAACAAGATTGTAATATGCAAATTAGGGGAATCAGAAGTATCAAACTCGGTATCAGAGTCGGAGTAAGATTATTTTTGTACCAACTCCACAGCCCTGCACAGTACAATAAAATAGTAAAAAGACTTTGCAAGAGAGTGGACTGACATATCTTTAGGAGGTTTGAACTTCAAGATGCCCCAATACAAGGAATTTGACAACGAAACAATTGTAAAGTGCTTTTCTCTGGAATATTCATGCCCTAGAGAATGCAGTTTACATGCTAGAGCAGGGGTCAGAAAACGCCACATATTTTTAAAGTGTAATTCCGTGTGAGCCATACAATATGTTTCAAACTAAATACAAGTACAATTGGAGTGGCCGTTAGTTTGGGAACCTAAACTGAGAGGGATATGGATGTTCTCTTTTAAACAATACCAGTTGCCTGGCAGTCCTGCTGATCTCTGGCCACAGTAGTGGCTGAATCACAGACCTGAAACTAGCATGCAGCTAATCCAGTCTGACTTTAGTCAGAGCACCTGATCTGCATGCTTGTTGAGGGGCTGTGGCTAAAAGTATTAGAGACACAGGATCATCAGGAGAGTCAGGCAACTGGTATAATTTTAAAAGGAACAATCCATATCAGTCTCAGTTTAGGTTCCCTTTAATTTGGTGAAGAAAGTGATGGTGTTCTTTAAGAGCCCACTCATATTTCCATGATTTCTAGATTCATAAAAGTGCACCCGAACAACAAAACTAGACCAACTATTGCTTTTTAATGTAAACATTTAGGCACAACACACTTAACAACATACATGTTTTAGAATGCAAGGGTTTAGCTAGTTGTAGAAAATAACCTAATGCTATGTAAAGACAAGAAAAAGAAACCCCGAAAACTGTTTACCGGTATGATTGCAGGTAGGCTGACAGGAGTGGCCCGACAATGTAGAATCAGGCCCTGGGCTTCTTCCTGGGCTTTTAGCTGGTCTGTCCAAGAAAACTGCTGAGGGGAGGTGAACAAAAGACGGGTCTTAAGACTCCAGTCTGCTGGGTAGGTGAGCGAGCACTTTGCAGGCTCACTGGGTGCAAGAGGCTTCTCTGGCGACTGGGAGATAGAGGGAGAGTACAGTCAATATGGCATCACTCATTTGCATGCAAAAATAGGTGCAATAAAACAAGGCTAAATGAATGTAAATATTGTATAACAAAAAAAAAAAAAAAAAAGAGGCTTACCGGAACTTAAAAAAAAAAAAATTTTTTTTTTTTTAAAAACACCAGAAGGAACCCTTTAGATAATACATGTCAAACTCCGGCTCATGTGCCAAATCTGACCCTCAAGTGGCTTCCCCACTTTGCATTATGGTTTAGCCCACTCTATGCCATCAGGGAAGCTATAATGGAGGTGAAGCCCAAGAACACCAGGGAAGGTAGGGGAAAGCACTATACACCAGGGAACTGTATAGGGCAGGGTGGGGGGCCATTAGAGACCAGGGAACTTTATAATGGAGGAAGGTGGCCAGTAGATATTGAGGTTGGCCCACGACTTGGTCCCAGTGTACAATTTGGGCCCACTTATTTTTGCGTTCGACACCGCTGCTTTAGATAGTCCAGAGGCTTCCCCATCATCTTACGTCCCGCTGTTCCTGTGCTGGGACTCTGAAAATTTTAGACAATGTCATATATGGCGCTTTCAGCCACGCTCCCCTCCGCGTATGAGCATGGCCAAACTGCGCAGGTGCAAAGTATGTCCTGCGTTATGCAGGCACAAACCCTACTGGCGCCTGCGTTCGTACATGGAGGGGTGTGCAACTGCAAAGAGGATCTCGGCAGAATATGGAGGGCTTGATGAGGATCGGGTAAGCCAGAGCATCCAGAGCCTTTCCTTCTACTATACTGGGGGGCGGGGGGGGGGGGGGGGGGTTGTGACTTTGCTTTATTCAGTTGGTAACAAGCCCTTCCTGGCTTCAATACATGGAGTCCCTGACCTTCTGCAAGTATGCAGATTATAAACGTCAGAACATCTGGCCTGCATACTTATTCCAGGCCACCGATTCTGGGGGAGAAGAATGTATATTCCTCATCCCTGCAGGGTGTCACAGGTCTCTGATGAGACGCAGTGTTCTCCCTAAGCTCTTTTAGCCGGGTGCTCCAAACGGCTAATTTTTGTGACCACCTGGCTGTCATTGGCTCCCCTCATCCTCATATGCTGTAAGCAGAGTTGCGCCTGCCCTGCATTCCACAGCTGGTACACAATTCTGGGGAGAACACTGAGCCCCCTAGGAAATCCAAAGCCACATATTCAAGTACACAGCAGAGACTGGTGGTGACAAACAAACGGATAACCTTATTTTAGAAGATGTCTGCAGCAACCTCTGTACTCATAGCCACAGAGCATATGGAAAAGACCACTACCAAACCCTTCAGAGTACCTATGATTGGAAGTGGAATGACAGCAGAATGCTGAAGAGGTATGCTTCTCTGGGTGTCATGATTGCCATCATCAGCAGATCTCAGCAAAGGCTCAGACACCAGTCAGATGCTTTAGGGAGAAGCCAGCTGACTATTCCTCACATGGATTCTGCGTTGCTTCAGGCCAGAGCAAATGAGTAAATCTGATATTGGACATGATTCACAAAGCTTTTTCACCTGTTTTCACCTTATTTATGTTGCATTTTAAGCTACTAAAGAGCAAAAATATATAATTAAGGTAACAAAAGTAATATTGAAATGAAGTCAATCAGGAACAACTTACTTTGAGTGATTATTTTGCTTGTAAATGTGCTGAAAGGTTATCTTTAATTAGGTGATAAAGAAGTCATGTATGATAAGTTTTGTGAATAGAGCCATTTATGCAGCAACACAGCAAGCTGGCAGCATGACTGGCTACGTGTTTGGGTGACAGACGTTTAACCTTCAGCTGATCCTAATCCATTTATAGAACATCTAAACAATTACCGTATATACTCGGCTATAAGTCGAGAAATTTAGGTCTGATCTACTTTTGTAAAGTAGGGGGGTCGACTTATACTCGTGTCAGACCTAAATTTCTGACTTGTAGCTGAGTATCAATTGACCCCTCTGCTCTGCATCTGCTGCAGTATGATCCCACTAGTGCTGCCAGCCAAGCGGATTTTATCCCCCTGCTCTATGATTCCTAGATGCCACAATGCTGTGCCCCCCTGCAAGCAGGAGAATGGACTAACCCCCGCTCATTACTTATTCTCTCAGGCGGCAGCTGAGAATGCTGGTCCCCGCTGAGCATGTGATGCTCCGGCGGCTGCCGGGGTAGGAGCCGCTCACTTTTCCCCATTAAAATGAATAATACAGCTCTCTCCCTGGCACTCGCTGTATGTGCTGACACTTCAGGGAGGAGCAGCAATTAGATGGGCATGGGACAATGATGAGAATGGCGGGGGGCGGAGATTAAATCGCCGGTGTCCTGTCATGAAATGCTGCTTGCATCAGGGATAGGCAGGTGAGGACAGTGATCGGTGGCTGGAACGGAGGGATTTAGAGCGGCTCCTACAACCGCTGCGGGAGTAGAAGCTGCTCTAAAAATCCTTCTGTTCCAGCCACCGATCACTGTCCTGACCTGCCTATCCCTGATGCAAGCAGCTTTTCATGACAGGACACCGGCGATAAAGCTTCATTGACAGTGCGGTATCCTCTATACTCCCTCCTTTCCGCTCTCTGTCCAATAGTACAGCGCGACTCCCGATGTCACATGACACATGAAGTCACATGACATCAGGAACCGGAGCTGTACTATTGGACAGAGAGCGGCATGAATGGAGAGTGTATAGAGGATTCAGCGCTGGCAATCGAACTGTAAGTGTTGGCTTCTGCTGCAGTGCTCACTGTGATCGCACAGAGGGGGGGGAGAGAGGATGGAAGCACAAAATAGTTTAGCATTGCGGGGAAGGGGACAGAAAGAAGCTGCCTTCCCAGCGCATAACATTACAGAGTTGTGCTGGGAGGGAGGGGGGATTTTCAGTGTGTTGCAGGTGATTTAGCACTGTGGGGAGGGATAGAGAGATGCTGGCTGCTGGGGCTCTGGGAAGGGTTTATTGTTTAAAGCAGACCTGATCTCAGATCTTTCTCTCTGCTCTAAAAGATATGCAATAGCATGATATCCTTTAAAAGAAAAATGCCTTTTGTTTGCAGATGAATTGCAGAATTTGTATCAGCTGTAGTGTGTCTACTTCCTGCTTTCATGGAAGCAGGCATATTGTTAACATCCTGTGCTTTCAAATGAGTTTATCTGCCTTGTCAGGTGACACAGAGAAGAGATCAAATTACAACTTGTTATTAGACACAGATGAGTAGGGATTAGACAGGCTAAACTCTCTTAATACATACAGTTTGCATTTCTCTATGTTTTCATTATGTCTTGTGCAAGGCTTCAAGTCTACTGTGCAGCCATTAACTTTGCTAGATAGACTTATACTTGAGTTATTAAAAAATTCCAGCTTAAGAGGGTCAAATAGTGGGGTCGACTTATACACGAAGTCGACTTATATCCGAGTATATACGGTAACAGGCTGTACCAAATATACTAACATAAGCCTATATATTGTTTATACCTACAATAAAGTCAAGTATAAACTTCCCCATTTTTTTAAATGGCAAAGTATATTAGTCCAATTTGCATATGGCCTGCTTTGACTTTTGGTCCACTATCCAAAGTCTCCTGCTTTCAGTTTCGCTTCTCACTCAGCACTTCTGAAACTCCTGTTCAGCCGCTGGAGTGAGCAACTTTCCCCACTTATTAGTGTCGTGGATTCTTTAAAAAAAAACTGTATTGCCTGCTACTTTCTGCCCACATCTTAGGGCTGGTGCACACCAGAGCGGTTCTGAAGCGTTGTTTTTAAAACGCTTGCAGGGAAAAAAAAGAAAAAAAAAAAAAAAAAACCGCTTGGCTAATGAAAGTGAATGGGATGGTGCACACCAGAGCGGTTCGTTTTCACCACAAATGCAAACTCGTGGGCTGCAGCATTTTTTTTTAAATTTCTGAGGCGTTTCTGCTTCAAAGTTAAATTATAGGAAAGTGGAAAACCGCTCTAAAAAAAAAAAAACGCTAGATCAGAGTGGTTTTCCAGGTGTTTTTGTTACAGAAGCTGTTCAGTAACAGCTTTTACTGTAACAATATTTGTAATCAGCTACACAAAAACGCCCCCCCCAAAAAAAAACAACAACACTAGGCATGTTTAGAAAACGTCTCTACACATGCCTAGAATCGCTCTATAGTCTGCTTCAAAAACCTCTAGCGGTTTGCAATTCTGCTAGAGGTTTTTGGTGTGCACTGGGCCATACTGCTGCTCCCAGCCAGGGGGATCTTTGATGCAGCCACAGGAGTCTGCCACTCTTCTCAATTCCATAATGCATGCTACAGGTATGTCTCTCTCCACCGACTTCCCATGAACCACCAAAGTCTGCTGCTCTCCCCACTTCCATTTGTGTCAAAGGAACATAACATCTGTTTGAAGAAGGACCTCTCCTACCATTGCAGTGCCTGCTGCAAGTACCAGAGTATAATTCCATCTAATCTGCTAATAACCTATTGTAATCACTACCAGATGTTTCCACATCTATGAGCAAGTGCATTTTTCCAATTCAGAAGTTTATTCATTTTTTTTGAGGAAGTCATATTGGGCTAGATTCATCCAAGTGCGGTAAACCTACCGGGCTCTAGCAGCAGGAGATAAAATTAGCTGGCACGCAACACGCGTTTCTTGCAGCGTGTGCTCTTTAGTTGAGGTCGCTCCTTCTAAATGCCGCACAACAGTGCAGTGTTCTCCCCAGGCTCTTTTAGCCGGGTGCTCATCGGCTCACCTCCTCCTATGCTGTAAGCATAGTTGTACAGAGAAGCACCGGCACTGTATTATCTTATCACGTCCCACCCGGCTGGGAAAAAATTCTGGGGAGAACACTGTAGTGTCGTAGTGTGTCCGGGATACTTCACTAGTGTGCCCCTGCAATAACAGCTTGTGCTGCTCTATGCTGCTAGTCACGCTCTGCTTAAACGTCAGCACGTGATTAAGCTCCATCATCTCTCCGACAAATTACTACGCAAGCCTCATATAGTGCTGCTTCACTGAATTTTTAATCTCTCTAGCTGCCTCCACCCCCCTCCAGCAGCATCGTAGAATCCACCCCCCGCCGTCCCTGCGACTTAAATACCCATTTTATTTTAATACATTATCATGATGGAAAGCCCAGTAAAAATGAAGCGGCAGACTGAAGGCAGACAGGGTATGAGGGCAGGACGGAGCCTAGTGATAGCGATGGAGCAGGGTCTGTGATGTCACTGGGGAGGAGCTGGGGCAGACAGGGGCATTAAAAATACTGTAGGGCAGCATGAATAGAGACATGCGCAGTGATTTGTCAATGAGCGATGACAGCAGCATAAGCTGTGAAGTATCGTGGTACGTCATGTATCACTGCATTTAGAGGGAATGGCATTAACTAAAGAGCACATGCCAGGACCGTGCCCATTATACTTACGGTTGTCTTCACTTTGAGTACATTCAGTAGGCCTCAATGTTGTGGACAGTAACTCAAGTGTACTTGCAGTTTATGATACAACAATTACAGTACAATGACAGGAGTGCTCAATTTTAAAGGATCACTGGTATTTTATAATTACCTCTGTCTTTGTAGATGCAGCAAGTTCCGGCTCAAGACCATCTCCACAGAGTACATCTTCCAATAAAGTATGCTAAAAAACAAAACAGGAAAAAACATGCAAGTATTGTTAAAGAGACTCCGTAACAAAAATTGCATCCTGTTTTTTATCATCCTACAAGTTCCAAAAGCTATTCTAATGTGTTCTGGCTTACTGCAGCACTTTGTACTATCACCATCTCTGTAATAAATCAATGTATCTTTCCCTTGTCAGACTTGTCAGCCTGTGTCTGGAAGGCTGCCAAGTTCTTCAGTGTTGTGGTTCTGCTATGCACTCCCCCCTCAGGGGGGAAAGAAACACACAAATGATCTCTTGAGATTCAAAAGGAAGGCTGTATACAGCCTGCTTGTGTATGGATGTATTTTCTATGTGTGGACATACTCTACATCAACCTACTTCCTGTTTTGGTGGCCATTTTGTTTGTTTATAAACAAACTTTTTAAAACTGTTTTTAACCACTTTTAATGCGGCGGGGAGCAGCGAAATTGTGACAGAGGGGAATAGGAGATGTCCCCTAACGCACTGGTATGTTTACTTTTGTGCGATTTTAACAATACAGATTCTCTTTAAAAGTAGGACTCCGAATTTTCAAAGGTGTTGCATACGCAGATGAATCGCTATCAAAAGATCTCAAATATGGAGTATTGACTTATTACTGAGCTCTAATGGGGGAATAATAATGTGTCTGATTCCATTTCAGCTGCATTTGGTTTGCTTTATTCCCCTGTAATCTGAAGTCTATTACTATCCTCCGGCTTGATGGAGGAAGTACGCCGATGTGAGGCTTGCAACGCGACCAATAGGATGTGTGCAAGCTCTTTAGAACAGAGGGTGGGTGGTGGAATTATGGGTAAATAACCCCTTCTATCCCCGCCGCACATCTGCACCAATTAAACCTCATTTGAATCACGAGTAATCACTCATGAACGCATCCGGTGAGCATCTCTGCTGACCAGCCCCTCGTACGTGTTCATGTCAGCGAGAGCATCCTGTGCAGACAGTACGAGGTTCTCCCTCACTGCGCAGGACGCTCTCGCCGACGTGAACGCGTACAAACATGCGCATGGCTAGGGCCACAGCAGGCAACCGGAGGAACGCTTTGCGACGGCATGGGCACAGGACAGCTGCAGGGGGCTGGTCGAAGCCCCAGGTAAGTGAAACCCTTTTCCTTATGTTCAATTTAGGTTCATTTTAAGGTGGCCATACATCTAGCGATTTGGTTGTACGATTGACCATTTGATTCAATGATTTTATAGAATTGAGAGAGAATAGCGTGTGTTCCAGTATACCAATCAATCACCTTAGTCAACCAAGCAGGGTGCAAAGATATTGGTCGATTGCACAGGAAACCGGCTACTGTTCACATGTCATTTGGAGCATGGACACAACACTGGTCAGATTGATTAGTGAAGGTGAATCGCATAGGATATTGCTTGTAGTGTGTAGGCCACTAGTCGATCTACTTTCTATCAACCATACTTAAAGAGACACTGAAGCGAGACTAAATCTCGCTTCAGCTCTCATATATAGCAGGTGCACATGTGCCCCTGCTAAAACGCCGCTATCCCGCGGCTTAACGGGGGTCCCTTCACCCCCAACCCACCCCCCGCAAACCTTGGTCGCAGACTTGGTCGCTTTTTCCCTCTTCCTGGAGGCAGGGCTAACGGCTGCAGCCCTGCCTCCCAGCGCGTCTATCAGACGCGCATCGCCGCCTCTCCCCCGCCCCTCTCAGTGAAGGAAGACTGAGAGGGGCGGGGGAGAGGCGGAGATACGCGTCTGACAGACGCGCGTGGGGCAGGGCTGCGGCGGTCAGCCCTGCCCCAATGCGGAAGCGCTCCCCCGCATTACGGAGGGGATTTAGGGGACAGGGACCCCCGTTAAGCCGCGGGATAGCGGCGTTTTAGCAGGGGCACACATGCCCCTGCTAGCTATGAGGTCTGAAGCGAGATCTATTCTCGCTTCAGACTCTCTTTAAGTCAATCGCTTAAAAGGACCTCTGTTGCGAAAATCTTAAAATATATGTAAACATACAATTAATAAGTATGTTTCTTCCAGAGTAAAATGAGCCATAAATTACTTTTCTCCTATGTTGCTGTCACTTACAGTAGGTAGTAGAAATCTGACAGAACCGACAGGTTTTGGACTAGCCAATCTCATGCGGGGTTCAGAGATTTATTTTCAAAATGCACTTAGTGAATAGTAGTTGCCATCCAACTGCCCAAAAAAAGTGTTTGGTGAGAAGGAAGGCTGGTCAGGTTCTTTGTATAAATCTTTTTCAGGGAACGTGGTTATAATGAATAAAGGCCATGCTGAAAATCCCCTATGTCAGGGGTCTCAAACTCAATTTACCTGGGGGCCGCAGGAGGCAAAGTCAGGATGAGGCTGGGCCGCATAAGGAATTTCACAATCGCGGCACATCGCTGCCTCTGCCCGCCCCCTCACTCTTCCTTCACAGAGAGGGGTGGGGAGAGGCGGCGATCCGTGCGGCGATTGACGTCAGGAAGGGCAGAGCTGAAGCTGAAAGCTCTGCCCCTTCGAGAAAATGGCGGCGGATTGCCCCCCGGGCGATTTGGGGGCTCTGCAGCCCTCGTTTAGCGGCGGGGATGCGGTGGATTACTTAGGAGCACTGAAACGAACTATAAGGAAGCTTTTGCCGGCGAGGGCCACAAAATATTGTATCGAGGGCCGCAAATGGCCCACGAGTTTGAGACCCCTGGCCTATGTAGAGATGTATGTAAATGTCAGTAATGTCAAATTTCTATTACTTACTGTAAGTGACAGCAACATAGGAGAAACGTAATTTATGGCTCATTTACTCAGGAAGAAACATACTTCTTATTTGTATGTTTTTTTTAAATTTTAAGATTTTTGCCACATTTCCTCTGTAATAAAGTTGCTCGCTTTGATAATAGAATCAGAATCACTAGATAAAGTCAATTGAAAGAAAATCTTTAGATATATGACCGATTCTCCCCATCTGATGATCTTTAACCCCTTGCTCCCCGCCTGACCTGGGAGGGCTCCGGGTTCTCTTGGCTTGCAGCCACTGGCACCCTATAGCTGTCCTTCAGGAAGTCACAGTCCGGCACACTCTCTGCCCTCCTCTTCACCGACACCGTGTTCTCTAGGCTGGCGAATGGATTCCGTCTCTTCACCCCTCCGCTGGTGCGCTGTGTGCCCGGGGAGTATGGCCGGACCCCCGGTACCCGCCTGGCCACCTCCCCCGGAGAGAAGAGCGCCGCCCGGGGACTGGCCTCACTGCGACTCCTCCGCCGGCTCAGCCGCAGAATGTCTGCAGGCTTCTTGAAGCTGGGAGAATAGCCAGGAAGCTCGTCCATGTCTGCAGCGCTATCACTGATCGCCGACTACTGTTGTTTTCCAAAACTGCCGCGCTTTCCGCCAGTGCCCGCCCCCTGCTCCAGTCACCGCCCAGTGCCCGCCCCCTGCTCCAGTCACCGCCCAGTGCCCAGTCCAGTCACCGATAGAGGTCGCTGTGGCAGCGTCTAGTATAGATATGTGTCTAGCTGGGGACAAAGTACTTCGGTGTCGCTTGCTTCCTAATCTTGTGCTTTCAGGTATGGCCGCTAGAGGCCGCAGCAGCAGGGGACGCGCTTGAGGCGCAGGGGAAGCTGGTAGGAGGACGAGAAGGAAGTGCAGAGAAGTCATGTGACTATGATTACAACATGGAGAGTTGGTTATGTGTGCTGCTGCTCTTTGGTGAGTGAAACAGTTCTCTATATGCGTGTTCAGCAGCACTGATCTCCTGTAAATTGACTGTATGTGTACCAGCTCCGATCCTCTGTACGCTGACTATGTATCAGCACTGATCTTCTGTTCTTGTCTTTCACCATATGTGTGCCAGCAGCACTGATCCCCTGTGATGTGTTCTCTCCCCATATGCGTGCCTGCACTGATCTCCTGTACACTGACTATATGTGTGCCTGCACTAACACAACACAATTGTTTTTTTTATAACAACTCCCAAGGTGCATATAAAAACAAAACCTGTGACAGTAACACAGGTAAAAATAGAGGAGTTATACAAAGTATGCCAAATATTTTAAATATGATTGTCTCACCATATGTGTACTAGCACTGATTCCCTGAACTGTTGTCACACCCTGTGTACCAGCACTGATCCCCTGTACTGTTGTCTCACCATGTATGCACCAGCACTGATCCCCTGAACTGTTGTCTCACCATGTATGCTTCGGCACTGATCCCCTGTACTGTTGTCTCACCATGTATGTACCGGTGTTCCAACTAACTAGCATACATTGACAGAATAGCATACATTTAAAGTGATATACCCCTTGTTAGTAGAATCAGTGTCCCCTTGCCCGCTCGCTGGGCTCGGTCCTCGCTTCGCTCGGACAACTTTTTACTCCAACTCTGTGTCCACTTGGATAGTGGAGATTGCACATCAGCACACAGGCAGCTAACTGGGGATGAAAAGGTTAATGCTGCTGATGGGTATTACGGGGTTAATGTCTGCCCTGCATGACATTGCACATGCTCAGTAGCATTTGTATGCTATTCTGTCGGGTATGCTAAAATGTTGGAACACCGGCACTGATCCCCTGTACTGTTGTCTCACCATGTATGCAGCGGCACTGATCCCCTGTACTGTTGTCTCACCATGTATGCACCGGCACTGATCCCCTGTACTGTTGTCTCACCATGTATGCACCGGCACTGATCCCCTGTACTGTTGTCTCACCATGTATGCACTGACACTGATCCCCTGTACTGTTGTCTCACCATGTATGCACCGACACTGATCCCCTGTACTGTTGTCTCACCATGTATGCACCGGCACTGATCCCCTGTACTGTTGTCTCACCATGTGTGCACCGGCACTGATCCCCTGTACTGTTGTCTCACCATGTGTGCACCGGCACTGATCCCCTGTACTGTTGTCTCACCATGTGTGCACCGGCACTGATCCCCTGTACTGTTGTCTCACCATGTGTGCACCGGCACTGATCCCCTGTACTGTTGTCTCACCATGTGTGCACCGGCACTGATCCCCTGTACTGTTGTCTCACCATGTGTGCACCGGCACTGATCCCCTGTACTGTTGTCTCACCATGTATGTACCGGCACTGATCCCCTGTACTGTTGTCTCACCATGTGTGTACTGGCGCTGATCCCCTGTACCGTTGCCTCACCATGTATGCATCAGAACTGATCCTCTGTGCGTTTTTCTCGCTATATGTGTATCATCACTGATCCCCTGTACTGTGTGTCACCATGTGCGTACCAGCACTGATCCCCTGTAATGTTGTCTCACCATGTGTGTACCAGCACTGATCCCCTGTACTGTTGTCTCACCATGTGTGTACCAGCACTGATCCCCTGTACTGTTGTCTCACCATGTATGCACCGGCACTGATCCCCTGTACTGTTGTCTCACCATGTATGCACCGGAACTGATCCCCTGTACTGTTGTCTCACCATGTATGCACCGGCACTGATCCCCTGTACTGTTGTCTCACCATGTGTGCACCGGCACTGATCCCCTGTACTGTTGTCTCACCATGTGTGCACCGGCACTGATCCCCTGTACTGTTGTCTCACCATGTGTGCACCGGCACTGATCCCCTGTACTGTTGTCTCACCATGTGTGCACCGGCACTGATCCCCTGTACTGTTGTCTCACCATGTGTGCACCGGCACTGATCCCCTGTACTGTTGTCTCACCATGTGTGCATCGGCACTGATCCCCTGTACTGTTGTCTCACCATGTGTGCACCGGCACTGATCCCCTGTACTGTTGTCTCACCATGTGTGCACCGGCACTGATCCCCTGTACTGTTGTCTCACCATGTGTGCACCGGCACTGATCCCCTGTACTGTTGTCTCACCATGTGTGCACCGGCACTGATCCCCTGTACTGTTGTCTCACCATGTGTGCACCGGCACTGATCCCCTGTACTGTTGTCTCACCATGTATGCACCGGCACTGATCCCCTGTACTGTTGTCTCACCATGTATGCACCGGCACTGATCCCCTCAGTGTTCTCCCCAGAATTATTTTCCAGCCGGGTGGCAGGATAAAAGTAGCCGGGTGGGGCGAGATGAAAATGCAGGGCAACTCTACTTACAGCATAGGAGGAGCCGATGATAGCCGGGTGGTCACCAAATCTAGCTGGGTGGAGCACCCGGCTAAAAGAGCCTGGGGAGAACACTGCCCCTGTACTGTTGTCTCACCATGTGTGTACCGGCGCTGATCCCCTGTACCGGTGTCTCACCATGTATGCATCAGAACTGATCCTCTGTGCTGTTTTTCTCGCTATATGTGTATCATCACTGATCCTCTGTGCTGTTTTTTTCGCTATATGTGTATCATCGCTGATCCCCTGTACTGTGTCTCACCATGTGCGTACCAGCACTGATCCCCTGTAATGTTGTCTCACCATGTGTGTACCAGCACTGATCCCCTGTACTGTTGTCTCACCATGTGTGTACCAGCACTGATCCCCTGTACTGTTGTCTCACCATGTGCATACAGGGCTGTGGAGTCAGAACAAAAATCTTCTGACGCCGACTCCTCAGTTTATGAAACCACGACTCCAACTTTGACTCCGGGTACCCAAAATGGCTCAGAGTCCTCGACTCTGACTCCTTAGTTTAATATTTTTTTTTTGTTATACTTATTTTATTTTCAAAAATACTGATTTCACTATATTACAATTTGTCCACATTTTGACAATGTTACAAATATCCAACCAGTAGAAAATAGTGCAACAGAGGTAAACTGCGAACGTGGAAGAGTCTTGGTCAGAATCTTATTTAAGTGAAAACATGAATAAACCAGATAAGTCCTAAGAGGGCAAAAGTCTTAGCTCATAGGAGAGCGTTTTCAGATGTGATGTTGATTGTAGTTTAAGTCTTCGCTGTGGAGGATAGAGAGTATCACATTGCCAACACGAGGGGTTGGATGCAGATTAAATTGTGTAAGAGTCACAACTTGAGAGAGGAAAGAAGAGAAAAGAAGAAAAGACAATTGTATCTACATAGAAGTATATAGAAAAGTGGGGCCACTCTGATACTACTCTGACCTATGCTTCATAGAGGAATTGTGTGGGTGTTACCAAGGGCCTGGGCTGTGTATCGTCTAAGGTGGATGGTAAGTAGGAGAGGAATAGGGCCATGAATCCCAAATTTTATGGAAATTTAATTCCGTATCTCTCAGTGATGCTGTGAGTTGTTCCATATTTTTTGTCCAGTTAATTTTATGGATGACTTCTGATATATCAGGGGGTGCTAATTTTTTCCAATTGGACGCAATAGTTAGTCTAGTAGCAGTTAGTATGTGGGTAATTAGACAGTTGGAGTGTTTGGGAACTTTTTTCAAAGGTTTGCCCAGGATCATATACACAGGATCTAAGGGAACTGTAATATCCATTGATGTTTTGATTAGATCCCGAACTGTGGACCATAGATTGGAGATCAGGGGGCAGAACCAGAAAATATGTTCTGTGGTTCCTTTATTATTGCACCCTCTCCAGCAAAGGTCCGAAGAGCCTGGGTAGATCTTTGCTAATTTGGCTGGTGTTAGATACCAATGGAAGAGGATCTTGTAGATATTTTCTCGGATCTGAATACATTGAGATGAATGTCTAGCATTGGTCCATATCTCAGACCAGTCTTCTAGGGGAATGGGGGTTGAGAGGGAACTAGCCCATTTATGCATATAGATGTGATCAGGTGACCATGTTCCTGATTTTGTATGTAGAAGAGCGTAAATCTGAGATATCAGGCCCTTTTGGTGGCCAGGCTGTTTACAAATTCGTTCAAAGGGAGATAGAGTAGGAGGTGATTTTTTTTCAAGAGAGTTTGCAAAAAATGGGAGATCTGGTTATACTGCAATAGAAGTTGGGATGTGAAAGTAATTTTTTCCTCTAGGTGGGATTTGTCGTATGCTTTGCCCGTTAGTGGGTTGAGCCAATCGCTGAGGTTAAAGTATCCCAGGTTAAACCACCTATTCATAAAAGAGTTTGATAGCCCTGGGGGGAAATGGGGATTGCCCAAAATTGGGCATAGAGGTGAAGGAGATGACTTCAACTTGGCGGAGTGGCTGGTATTTTTCCAAATATTGAGCGTAAATTTAATGGTAGGAAGCAATTGTTGTTCATTGGTTCTAGGTTGGGGGTGAGACCATAGGAGAGATGCGAGGGACATGGGGAGAATGCTAGAAGCCTCGATAAGACCCCATTTGGTGAAGACCTTCAGGCTTGTCCATTCAGGAAGTTGGCGCAGATGTGAGGCTTGATAATAATACCTAAGATGGGGTACCCCTAGGCCCCCCTGATCCCTAGGAGAGAGGAGAACAGATCTTGAAATTCGAGATCGTTTATGATTCCAAATAAATGAGAAGAAGGCTGACTGTAGGGATGACAACTGATGGGCAGGGACCTGGACTGGGAGAGTCTCAAACAGATATAGGAGACGTGGGAGTATATTCATTTTGAGGGCGTAGATGCGACCTAACCAGGAGATCTTATAGGCTGTCCATTTGTGGAGGTCTTGTAATATTTTTTGGATAAGAGAAGGGAAGTTGCGTTTGTAAAGTGTACTATATGTAGAAGTTAGATGAATACCCAGATATTTTAGAGAGTGGGTTTGCCATCTATAGGGGAAAGATGACTGTATTATTGTAAGTAACTGAGAGGGAATTTTAATAGGCAAGGCCTCCGTTTTGTCCTGGTTAAGTTTGAATCCAGACAGGGATTCAAACATTCTCAGGGTGTCATGTAGGATTGGGAGTGTAGTGAGGGGATTAGTGAGGGTAATGAGTATGTCGTCGGCAAAGAGGGATATTTTATATTCTCGTTTACCAAATAAGATTCCTGTGATATCTGTATTTTGTCTTATAGCTGAAGCCAGGGGCTCGATGCTCAGAGCAAATAGTAAGGGGGAAAGAGGGCAGCCCTGTCTAGTGCCATTATGGATCGGAAAAGGGGATGGGGGAGCAAAAGGTAATTTAATCGAGGCTGAAGGGGATGAATATAGAAATTTTATCATGGAGAGAAATGGGCCTGAAAAACCTTGGTGGTTTAGAACATGAAAGAGGAAAGGCCAATTGAGACGGTCAAAAGCCTTCTCTGCATCTAAACTAAGAAGCAGAGAAGGGTTGTTGGATCTATTCATTATGGATATAAGATTAATGGCTCGGCGGGTATTGTCCCCTGCTTGTCTACCCATAATGAAGCCCACTTGATCGTTATCAATAAGTCTGATAAGGATAGGATTGAGGCGGTTGGCTAAGGTTTTAGTGATGATCTTCAGGTCTGAGTTGAGGAGGGAGATGGGGCGATAACTTTGGGGTAAGTGGGGGTCTTTACCATCCTTTGGGAGGACAGTAAGCAGGGATGCTAATAGGGAAGGAGGGGGGGTTTCCCCTTCCATAATCTTATTTGCTAAATTTACCAGGTGAGGAGTAAGAATAGAGCTGAAGTTTTTGTAGTAGGAGTAGGGAAGGCCGTCTGGTCCTGGTGACTTGGACGATGGGAGGGCTTTAAGTATTTCTAAGACCTCTTCAGTTGTTATGGGGGTATTAAGAGATAAGCGTTCTTGCTCTGTGAGTTTTGGAAGGTTTAGCTGAGTGAGGAAGGATAGGACCCTTGAGTCGTAATTTAGAGAGGAGGAGGGGTCTGGCAAGTTGTACAGTTGCTCGTAAAAAGATGTAAAGATTTGAGCTATCCGGGAAGGGTCATGATGAAGAGTGCCCTGTTGATCTTTTAAGGAGTAGACAGCCTGGAATGATCCCCTGGGGTTTAGCTTTCGGGCCAATATGGTATGAGGTTTGTTGCCCCTTTCGAAAAATAACTGTCTTGTCCATTTTAAGCTTTTCTCTAGCTGAGATGATTGAAGGGATCTAATGTCTAATTTTATGCGTTGAATGTCAGAAAAGTGGACCTGTGTGGGCTGTAATTTGTATATGGAGTAGGCCTTAGCAAGAGAAGCATTAAGATGTGTCAGCTTTTCAGAGGAAAAACGTTTACGTTTGGAGCTTTCTGCAATGAAGAAGCCTCTTATAAAAGCTTTATGGGATTCCCAAACTAAGCCAAGGGATGGAACTGAATCTATGTTTATATCAAAGAATGATTGTAATTCCTCACAGCATTTAGAAATTAAAGTTTTTATCTCTGAAAAGTGACTCATTCAGTCTCCAGTGCATAGGTTTATGGGGGGTGGATAACCAATCGAGTTCTGCTGTTACCGCTTGGTGGTCTGACCATGCAGTTGGGATTATATTTGAGGAGATAAGTAACGGTAGAGTAGGGGCATTGGTGAAGAAGTAATCTATTCTGGAATGAGAAGCATGGGGGGGGGGGAGAAGAAGGTGTACTCAACACTCGTGGGGTTGGCTATGCGCCATAGGTCTAGGAGCCTATATCTCCTTAGGAGGGCCCTAAATTTACGTGAGTTTCTGTCATGAGATGCCTGGGAGGAAGAGGAGGATGGGGTGCTCCTGTCTTTTGTAGACGAGAAGGCCAAGTTGAAGTCACCTCCTAAGATAAGAGTCCCTTTCATTACTTTATTAAGCTTTGCCAAAAAGGTAGTAAGGAAAGCAATTTGATGGGATGTGGGGGCATATACATTGGCTATCGTGATTGGTTTTCCTGCCAAAGCTCCCACCAGTATCAGAAAGTGGCCTTGAGGGTCACTGATGGTTTTATCTATCTGCATGGGTAGATCTTTTTTGTACAGGATAGCTACGCCAGCACGTTTTTTTGGGGCTGAGGCCAGGTAAGCAGAGGGGTAAAATTTGTTAGTGAGTCTTATGGAGTCATTAGAGGTCAAATGGGTCTCTTGGAGGAAGACCATGTAAGAATCGAGTTTCCTGATATCTCTCAGTAGAGATGACCTTTTTTGTGGGATATTCAGGCCCTTGGTGTTAAGTGTGTATAGATTAACCATTATCTATACTGTAGATATGTACATATTTAAGGACAGAGAGTATCAGTAGTGGCCAGTAGATAGAGAAAAAGAGAATAGGTGTAAGAATAACGAGAAACCAGAAGAGGTAAGTTGTGTAAGACAGCATCTGATGAACAATAACAGAAAGGTAACCACTGCAATTTATGTGGTAACATTGTGGAGCAACTCTAAGGAGCTGCAAAAGTGAAAACTGCCTAAAAAGGTAACTTGGTCCCCGGGAAAAACCATGGGGCCAAGCGGCAGTCCTCCGGAGGTACATGCGGGCGAGCCAAGAGGGTCGCCCAAATCTCCTCTGCCAAAAAAAAGAAAGAAATATACATCTAAATAGGAAAAATAATCAGGGTCCACGTTGTGGTTAAGACCGGTGCTAAATTGGGAGCACAACCTGAACATGAACATAACATAACATCTATCTTCAAAACAAGCATATCAATTCACAGTATAAGAGAGAGAGGATATGATATAAAAGCATATTTGCGTGAAGTCCAGATCTGGAGCTATGGCCACGTAGAATCATAATTGATGCAGGTATATCAGGTAGGTAAGGCTTCCATATCCTCCGATGGGTCTGGAAAGGTGAGACTGCGTGGGTGGCCTCTGGGTCTGTCTGCCATGTGGCGGATCTTCCTTGGGGGGGGAACTTGGCGAAGAGGGTAGGCTCTGCTGAGTGCTGAGAGTAGGAGGAAGACGAAGGCCTAGTTGTTTAAGAAACATTGGTGCATTGTCCATTTCTGAGACTGTAAAGCGTGCGCCATTCCTGTTTACAGATAAGCGGAAGGGGAAGCCCCATTGGTACTGAATTTTGGCATCTCTCAACAGCTGTGTGATGGGCCTAAAGGCTCTTCTTTTGGCCAGAGTAATAAGGGATAAGTCATTGTATATAGAGAGTTCGTCCCCTTTAAAAGAAACTGTGGAGGTGTTGCGGATCGCTCTCAGAAGGGCCTCTTTTGATTCATAATAGTGAAGTCTAATTATGACATCTTTAGGTCTCTGTGCTGAGGTTCGTCTCTCACCCAAGGAGCGATGGGCCCTATCCATTCTCCACATTTCGTCAGATAGCTCAGGCTCTAGTGATTTATATAGATCCAGGAGATGAGGAAGGAGTTTATCAGAGGTGATAGACATAGACATACCTTTTATATGTATGTTTTGGCGTCTTTTCCTGTTCTCGAAGTCCTCCTGGGTATCTCTTATTGATTTAATGTCATTTTGGATTAAGCGCTGTTCGTCCTCAATGTCCTGTTGTTTAAGGGACATGGCCTCCATTTTTGTTTCCAGGGAGTTAGTGCGCTCTGCCAGAGTGGAAAAGTCACCTCTGAGGTCCTTCACTGCTGTGAAGATCATCTGCTGAAGGGAGTCATGTATGGCTCGGTAGTGCCTGTCTAAGGCTGAGTCCAGCATGGCAGCGGTGAGCGGTGTGAGGTCTGAGGCCAGGGGACCCACGCCAGGCTGCTGTGTGAGCTGCTGCTGAGGTTGTGTGGGCTGGAGCGGCTCTGTGTCCGGAGCGCGGTCGGCGCCATCTTGGATCGCGGAGGTGCGGACATACCGGTCCATGGAGCCGGTTTGTGAGGCTGCCTTGGGGTTACTTTTTGCGGCCATCTGTGCCCAGGAGTTTCCGCTGTGTGGACCCGTTGCGGCCGCGCTGTTTAAGCGGAAGAGAAGCGGTGTGCGGCCTGATATGGCAGGGATGTGGGCAGGAGCTCGGAGCTTAAGCGGCCATCTTAGAATTGCCGCGCATGCGCCTAGCTCCTTAGTTTAATATTTAACAGGGCTGTGAATTTTGTAAAAATTATCCGAAGCCGACTCATCAGTTTATGAAATCAACGACTCCGACTCCAGGTGCCCAAAATTGCTCCGACTCCTCGACTCCACAGCCCTGTGTGCATACCAGCACTGATCTCCTATACTGTTCTTTCCCCATATGTGTACCAGCACTGATTCCCTGTAGCGTTGTCTCAGATGCGTATACAGGCACAGTAAATGTTGCCCTTAACAATTGTTAATCTATACTTGGAGCAACAGCTCAGGAAACAAACCCTAGGCAGACATGAAGTGACAATCAGGGGCATTGTTTCCGTACTTACCGAGTCATTTACAAATTCATAGCTTGTTGTTGAGTAATCCAGGAAGCCGGATCACTAAGTTACATTATGGGACACTTGTACGCACACTAGATTCTCAGACAAGATCTCCCAGAGCAATCATGTTATTTCTAGAATGTATACAATCCTTTAATCACTAAGTAACATGAAGGAGGTGGGGAGAGTAGCTGTGTGCTCAGCAACTAGAGCTCCTTAACTGATAATTAATGAAAAGCACCTGAAGGGAACTGGAGCTTTAATTTAGGGCTTTTTTGAATTTTCACAGTGTAACGTTGTCTTTGTCGATCCAAATAGCGCCTTTGTCTTTATCTTGCTTATAAAAAGGCTTTTAAATCTTCTGTAGCAATGACTGATGATGTCTCTTGCATTTTAGTCCACAGTGCTGCTGCTGCTTCTAAGATGAAGATTGTGGAAGAACCCAACACCTTTGGGTATGTACAACTGGAAATATAATTTGTGAGCACCTCTTAATACATAATTCATTGGTGACTTAAAGGACAACTGTAGTGAGAGAGATATTGAGGCTGCCATATGTATTTCCTTTTAAACAGTACCAGTTTCCTGGCAACCCTGCTGATCTACTTAGCCACTAAAGTGTCTTAATCACACCAGAAACAAGCATGCAGCAAATCCAGTCAGGTCAATAATGTCAGAAACCCCTGATCTGCTGTATGCTTGTTCAGGGTCTTTGGCTAAATGTATTAGAGGCAGAGGATCAGGAGGATAGTCAGGCAATTGGTATTGTTCAAAAGGTAATACATATGGCAGCCTCCATGTCCCTCTCACTTCAGTTGTCCTTAAACAAAAAGAACCCACATAAGCGTAACCATTACCCATAATACTACATAACATAATAAAGCTAAATGGTAAACTCATAGAGATTGTACACAAAGCCTTAATAAACTGCATTGAAAATGGACTGAAACAGACTTTATAGCACCACAGTCATGTGCTCACTATGCATACATTTGGCGCCGTAATAGGTTTTTAAGTGCAAAGCTTGAACAATAGAGAAGGTAAAGAGGTGGTAGTTCCAGTGCATGCATTCCACCAACAGTATACAAGTCAAGAGTTAGCTGTGCTCAACTCACCCTATCTGTCCAATCTGTAGTTTAATGTTCAGTTCTGGTGGAGCACACTGCTCCACCAGAAAACCGGTGGTGCGCTGCAATCCATATGGTGATATAATATGCTGTTTCTATGAAATCGAAATGTACGAGCATTACTGGTTTTAGAATTTTTATTGAGAAGCAGGTTTTCACATATTAGACTTTTCTTTGAGGTATTTTCTTGAGAGCAATAGTAAGGAAACCCTGGTGGTGAATAACACAGTTGAATAATCAGGTGAATCCTTTGGTTGACTACTATTAGCATACAACATATCTGATCTCTGGTGTCATCTACCAGGAGGAGTGTTCACTAGATTGAGTTGGCTGCCTCAAGGTTTTATATAGAGCGCAACTGGAGGGAGAAATATTCCACCAACAGTTCCAATCCTGGTATACTATGTCTCATACATGTATAGCTGGTCCTTTGGCATAGCACACCATTGGGCCTGTCCAACCGCAATATGAGCTATTTTGTGCTAGCACAATTGGACCAAATGTATGTACGCCAAGATTGGAACGGTTGGTGGACTATATATACCACCACTCCCACCTTCTTACTGTCGCTATTATTCAAACGTCAAATACTTGGTATGGAATACAGTGTGTGCATGGTGAGCACCATGACTGGGTCGTGTAACAGTCAATACAGTTAGTGGACAGTGCTCTACCTAGTAGAGGACTCCATGTTTTTAAAATTTAAAATTTCTTTCTAGAGGACAGTCATTGTTCCCCAAATGTCATTTTACCTGCGGAAACTTTTAACCACTTGCCGACCGCCTTAAGCCGATGGGTGGCGGCAAGGGCTGGGCCCAAACGACCACAATACGCCCATCGGCGGCGGCGGGCGTGGTTATGCGGCGATTGCGTCATTCGTGACGCGAGCAGCCGCCGGCGACAGGCTCCGCCCCCCTTGCGCTGTAACCCGCCGGCCATTCGGAAGCGCCAACGGGTTACTAGCACTGGATCGCCGCTGAGAATATGTATAATAGGCTTTGTAATGTATACAAAGCCTATTATACAGGCTGCCTCCTGCCCTGGTGGTCCCACTGACCGAGGGACCACCAGGGCAGGCTGCAGCCACCCTAGTCTGCACCCAAGCACACTGATCTCCCCCCCCCCCGCCCCCTGATCGCCCACATCACCCCTCAGACCCCCCCCCTGCCCACCTCCCAGACCACTGTTTACACTCAATCACCCCCCTAATCACCCATCAATCAATCCCTGTCACTATCTGTCAAAGCTATTTTTTTTTTTAACCCTAAAGTGCCCCCTGCTCCCTTCTGATCACCCCCCCCCCCCTGTGTACTGTATGCCTCTATCCCCCCTGTAATAACTCCCTGATCACCTGTCAATCACCCATCAATCACCCCCTGTCACTGCCACCCATTAATCAGCCCCTAATCTGCCCCTTGCGGGCAATCTGATCACCCACCCACACCATAAAATCACCCGCAGATCCAACGTCAGATCACCTCCCAAGTGCATTGTTTACATCTATTCTCTCCTCTAAACACCCACTAATTATCCATCAATCACCCATCAATCACACCCTATCACCAACCTGTCACTGTTACCCATCAGATTAGACCCTAATCTGCCCCTTGCTGGCACCCAATCACCCGCCCACATGCTCAGATTGCCCTCAGACCCCCCCCCCCCTTATGAATTCGCCAGTGCATTATTTACATCTGTTCTTCCTTGTAATAACCCACTGATCACCTGTCAATCACCCCCTGTCACTGCCACCCATCAATCAGCCCCTAACCTGCCCCTTGCGGGCAATCTGATCACCCACCCACACCATCAGATCGCCTGCAGACCCGCCGTCAGATCACCTCCCAAGTGCACTGTTTACATCTGTTCTCTCCTCTAAACACCCACTAATTACCCATCAATCACCCCCTGTCACCACCTGTCACTGCTACCCATCAGATTAGACCCCTATCTGCCCCTAGGGCACCCAATCACCCACCCACACTCTCAGAACGACCTCAGACCCCCCCCCCCCCCCCCCGTGTACTGTATACATCTATTCTCCCCTGTAATCACCTGTCAATCACCCGTCATTCACCCGTTAATCACCACCTGTCACTGCCACTTATCAGATCAGACCCTAACCTGCCTCTTACGGGCATCTGATCACCCTCCCACACCATCAGATTGCCCCAGACCTACCCTCAGATCACCTCCAAAGTGCATTGTTTACATCTGTTCTGCCATCTAATCACCCACTGATCACCCATCAATCAGCCCCTGTCACTGCTACCCATCAGATTAGACCCCTATCTGCCCCTAGGGCACCCAATCACCCGCCCACACCCGCAGAACGCCCTCAAACCCAGCCCTGATCACCTCGCCAGTGCATTGCTTGCATCTATTTCCCCCCTCTAATCACTCTTGAGACACCCATCAATCACCTCCTGTCACCACCTGTCAACCCCTAGCACACCTACCCATCAGATCAGGCCCTAATTTGCCCCGTGTGGGCTCCTGATCACTCGGCCAAACCCTCAGATCCCCCTCAGACCCCCTTCCGATCACCTCCCCAGTGCATTGATTGCATCTATTTTCCCCTCTAACCACCCCCTGAGACACCCATCAATCACCTCCTGTCACCCCCCTAGCACTCCTATCTATCAGATCAGGCCCAATACAACCTGTCATGTAAGAGGCTACCCTGCTGATGACCGGTTCCACAAAATTCGCCCCCTCATAGACCACCTGCCATCAAAATTTACAGATGCTTATACCCCTGAACAGTCATTTTGAGACATTTGGTTTCCAGACTACTCACGGTTTTGGGCCTGTAAAAATGCCAGGGCAGTATAGGAACCCTACAAGTGACCCAATTTTAGAAAAAAGACACCCCAAGGTATTCTGTTAGGTGTATGACGAGTTCATAGAAGATTTTATTTTTTGTCAAAAGTTAGCGGAAATTGATTTTTATTGTTTTTTTCACAAAGTGTCATTTTTCACTAACTTGTGACAAAAAATAAAATCTTCTATGAACTCACCATACACCTAACGGAATACCTTGGGGTGTCTTCTTTCTAAAATGGGGTCACTTGTGGGGTTCCTATACTGCCCTGGCATTTTAGGGGCCCTAAACCGCAAGGAGTAGTCTAGAAAACAAATGCCTCAAAATGACCTGTGACTAGGACGTTGGGCCCCTTAGCGCACCTAGGCTGCAAAAAAGTGTCACACATGCAGTATTGCCGTACTCAGGAGAAGTAGTATAATGTGTTTTGGGGTGTATTTTTACACATACCCATGCTGGGTGGGAGAAATCTCTCTGTAAATGGAAAATTGTGTGTAAAAAAAAAAATTGTCATTTACAGAGATATTTCTCCCACCCAGCATGGGTATGTGTAAAAATACACCCCAAAACACATTATACTACTTCTCCTGAGTACAGCAATACCACATGTGTGGCACTTTTTTGCAGCCTAACTGTGCTAAGGGGCCCACAGTCCAATGAGCACCTTTAGGCTTTACAGGGATGCTTACAATTAGGCACCCCCCAAAATGCTAGGACAGTCAACACAACCCACAAATGACCCCATTTTGGAAAGTAGACACTTCAAGGTATTCAGAGAGGAGCATAGTGAGTCCGTGGCAGATTTCATTTTTTTTTTGTCGCAAGTTAGAAGAAATGGAAACTTTTTTCTATTTTATTTTTTTGTCGCAAGTGTCATTTTCTGCTAACTTGTGACAAAAAATAAAATCTTCTATGGACTCACCATGCCTCTCAGTGAATACTTTGGGATGTCTTCTTTCCAAAATGGGGTCATTTGGGGGGTATTTATACTATCCTGGAATTTTAGCACCTCATGAAACATGACAGGTGGTCACAAAAGTCAGAGATGCTTCAAAATGGGAAAATTCACTTTTGGCACCATAGTTTGTAAACGCTATAACTTTTACCCAATCCAATAAATATACACTGAATGGGTTTTTTTTTTTTTATCAAAGACATGTAGCAGAATAACTTCCGCGCTCAAATGTATAGGAAATGTCAGCACAGAAAGTTAAAAAAGTCTTTTTTTTTTTTTTACAAAATTCATGTCTTTTTTGATGAATATAATAAAAACTAAAACTCGCAGCAGCAATCAAATAGCACCAAAAGAAAGCTGTATTAGTGACAAGAAAAGGAGGTAAAATTCATTTAGGTGGTAGGTTGTATGACCGAGCAATAAACCGTGAAAGCTGCAGTGGTCTGAATGGTGAAAAAGGCTCTGGTCCTTAACCCCCCTGGCGGTATAAAAAAATCCACCAGGAGGCAGCGCAGCAGTTTTTTTTTTTTTATTATATTATGTAGCGAGCCCATCCCCCCACCCGCTTTGATCGCCTTCGGCGATCTCCGATCAGGAAATCCCGTTCAAGGAACGGGATTTCCTGGAGGGCTTCCCCCGTCGCTATGGCGACAGGGCGGGATGACGTCACCGACGTCGGGACATCATTGGGGGTCCCGAACCACCCCTCAGCGCTGCCTGGCACTGATTTGGCCAGGCAGCGCACGGGGTCTGGGGGGGGCGCACGGCGCGACGGATAGCGGCGATCGAGCGCGGGGCGGTGGCGATCGGTGTGCTGACGCAGCTAGCAAAGTGCTAGCTGCGTTCAGCAAAAAAAAAATTAAACAAATCGCCAAGGAGGTTAAGGGGCGAAGACTGTGGTCCTGAAGTGGTTAAATTACCTTCCCACACTAGTATTGCTGTGGTGTATCTCTTCTTCTCTCCATAGAGCATAGCATGCCTCTTGGCAAGGAGCTGGCTGGCCTTCATGTTTTTACAAACCTCAGACAATTGAATTGATTGTTTCTGGTGACATAAGTGGGTACCTAGCTGAAAACTGGAAAGTTGGTGTTTTAGGATGAAGGGGAGGCTCATATTGCCAGGAACAACTTTCCATGAGTTAATTTATTAACCTCTTTAAAAAAAAAAAAAAAAAAAAGTTCAGCTAAAAACCTTTTAGGGCCAGAGCTTTCTGTCATGCTGCCCCTACGGTGATGTAGTGGTTATCACTCTCGCCTTGCAACGCTGGGTCCCTGGTTCGAATCCCAGCAAGGTCAACATCTTTTGGGCACTCCAGTTTCGTCCCACATCCCAAAAACTTACAGATAAGATAATTGGCTTCCCTCTAAATTGGCTCTAGACTATGATACATACACTACATGATACATACATAGACATAAGACTATGGTAGGGATTAGATTGTTAACCCCTCTGAGGGACAGTTAAGTGACAAGACAATATATATACTCTGTACAGCGCCTGGGCTGTGGAGTCGGTCCAAAAATCCTCCGACTCCTCAGTTTAGGATTCCACCGACTCCGACTCCTCGACTCCGACTCCTCTAATTTGCATATTAGAATTTTGTTGATTAAAAGTATGTAACATGAAATTCGTCTCTTAACTGCCAACGCTTAGGAATTTTACAAGACAACTGAAGTGAGAAGGATATGTAGACTACTATATTTATTCCCTTTAGACTAAAACTAGTCCTTGGTAAGAGTACTTGTAAAAGGTACAAACCGGAACAAAGAACATCTATCAGGCCCTAGGCAATGTAACTGTGGGTACATGTAAGAATGATGTGCAGGTACTCTGCAGGGGAATGAGGTGATTCTTCCTCTATTACACATCTGAACATGGATCAGGCCCTAGGCAATGTAACTGTGGGTACATGTAAGAATGATGTGCAGGTACTCTGCAGGGGAATGAGGAGATTCTTCCTCTATTACACATTCTTCATGCACAATCTGAACAAGGTTTATGGGTGACAGACAACACCTCTGTGTTCAATGTGCACAGCATTCTCAGTGGATTCCCTGCAGCTCTGTGGGGAGTGCATATGTAGAGTATAGTACTACTGTGTAACAAAGTAAACCTGAGACAGATGAAATTAAAGTTTTATACATACCTGGGGCTTCCTCCAGCCGCCTTCAGGATAATCAGTCCCTCGTTGTCCTCCTCCACCACCTGAATCTTCTGCTATGAGTCCAGGTACTTGAGCCAGTCGGGCGTAGTGCGCATGCACACACTCCGCCGCCAGGAGCATACTACACCTGTGCAGCACTATTGCGCAGGTGCAGAATGTTCCTGGCTGTGGGAGCAGCATGCGGCCGGACAGCGCTGACTGGCTGAATTACCAGGACTCATAGCAGAAGATCCGGGTGGTGGAGGACAGCGAGGGACTGATTAGCCTGAAGGGGGCTGGAGGAAGCCCCAGGTATGTATAAAACTTTACTTTTCATCCGTCTCAGGTACCCTTTAATTTGTAGTCACCAAACCAAATTTTAACAACATATCAAATTATTTGATTTCATCAGCAAAGGGAGTGCATACATTTGCATAAATCAGCATCAGTGCAGAATTATTTCCATCTCATTGACCATCTCTATTAGTGACAAAGCTACACATCAGGCTTTATTCTTACAGCATAGATGTTATTTAGTATATATATAAGAGATTCCTGTGTACACATCATATATACAGTCACAATCGGATATGTATATCTGACCTTAAAAATACGGGGACTGCTTTATTGAAGCAGCACAAGTAACTAATTTTGATTGGTTTATTTCATTTTTGTGGACTAAGCACAGCTATTACTGTATATATACAGTATATATACATTATTTTTAATGACTATTATCTGAGAAATAGAACATTTTATCATATTTTCTATTTTAATTACAGTTACAAATTCATTAGGAGTCGGAGTCGGTGCATTTTTTCCCGACTCCGACTCCAGGCACCCAGAATTGCCCGACTCCACGACTCCGACTCCACAGCCCTGTACAGCGCTATATAAGATGTTGGCGCTATGTAAGTACTAAATAATAATACCCTGTGGAATACCTTGCTAAACTTAATCAACCAATCCTGGACACTTTTATATCAAAACGAAAAAGCCACCTGTTCAGTCTGGCATTCATGAGAACATAATTTTTTTTCCCATACACATCACTATGTACTGATCTGAGACGAGCCTATGCGCCTTGGTCCTACAGGAGAAAAGCAATTTACAAATGTTTTGTTGTTGTTGTAAAAATGCAAGTTTTCTATTGTAGTTTTGCAAAAAAAAATTAAAAATATGCAGACACGTTATTGATAAATGTGTGCTACATGCTGCACAGCCTTCTCACCAATAATCACCAGCATGCTCACCAATAAACAAAAGCCTCTCCTACTCTGGGCTGATCTTCTGTCAACTCCTGATAACTAATGGTAACCTGCTTCTCTATGAGGAGGTCAGGATATTCTCTCACTCCCTTACTGATATCCAATATACTGCAGATGTGCTCTGTTCCCTTATGAACAATAACTGAAAAGACGTTTGAACCAATAGGTGTTGGACACAAGCGAAATTCATTAACTGCTGAGAAATTGTATCAGTATGAGTGATTATGCTTACTAATGCAGATTCCTTTATCTCAGGTTGAACAATCCATTTTTAGCACCAGCAAGTAAGCTGCAACCAAGGACAACACCTTCTCCAGTTTCAGGTAATGTGTGCATAGAATCACTTTTCCCCCCTGTTAAACAGCTTGATTGATCAGTTGGGACAGAATCGTGAAGCAAAACAATTGACGATATGAACAAGACTAGTGTGTGGTGACAAGAATCTGTTAAAATTACAGAAGTTTCATATGTTGTAGCTCCAAGTGGCGTGTAATGGATTGGAAGTAAACACCAAGAGTGCAGGATTTACAAAACCTGGAATGTTTGGTGTTGGGAGCTCATAGTGGGATGACAGGATAGATAAAGGGAGAGTATATCTGTGCGCAGGGCAGGTGAGAGGGCGGTTGAGGTAATAGTGGTGTGGTAGGATACAGTTGTGGGTTTATATCCGTGGGGATGGGCAAGAGAGCCGAGTAAATGTGTTGTACATAGTGAAGCAGTTGGATAAATGAGAAATGTATAGGCCACAGTGGGGCTGGCATGGTGCGCAGATCAGGGAGGAGTGGTCACAAGAGGAAAGGGGGGGGGGCTAGAATTTAGGGAGGGGAGAGGTGGTGCTTACCCTTTAGCCACATATAGCAAGCAGTATGCACACGTTGCTTGTAACAGGAGGAAGGTTGGGGTGACGGGATGTGACATGAGGGTAGTAGGATAGAAGAGGAATGGCTGGATAGGTTAGGGTTAGCAGAGGGGACAGGAGGTAGGAGTATAGATGAGAGCTGGATAGGTGAGAGTGAAAATAAGCCACAAAAGCAGAACTGGGTTTAAATTATAAAGTAATTTCAGTTTTAAAAATAATACATTATATTGCAGCCAATACTTTACCTCCCACTCACTCAATGCAGTGTTACATTGTCATGGTAAGGGTTCAGGAAATGAGTATAAAGATATGTTCACGTGGCCGCAATCCCCGTAGTGAATGATTGCAGCCGTTTTGCGCCTGCGCAGTAAGCCGTACTAGTGCAGATGAATATACACTGTTCCGTATTTACTATTGGTATAAGTAAAAGCCAAAAAAATGCTGGATACACGTTTTCTTGTGGTTGACTATAATGTTTTATACGTATACAGGTCCATCGCACCTTTACAGATTGGCTGGGAAATGCTTTAGTCTTTTGGAATCCACGTAAGTAAAATTAATGGCTGCTAGAAAAGGCAGCCAAGATCTGATGAATGTACACTAGTCCCAATTGTGTGAAATGTGATAGCCAGTACATCCAGATATACAATAAGGGCTGGTTCACAGCTTTTGGCATCGTTGGTGTAAATCCTGCAGTAGATCCCATCATCTCATGGATGCTATATGTAGCGTTCAGTGTTGGCTGCGTTCTCGTGGTTCTGTGTCCCCTATAGGGCTCCAAAGACAACGCAATGACAAAACGCAGGAAACCTTTCTACAGGAGTCATTGGGTGGTAAGCTGGGGAGGGACTTCCTTTGTTTTAGTGGTAGACAAACACAGCGGTAACTCTGAAAGTCTCTCCCCACCTGACTGACCATAGAGAAGGGATAATATTACTTCATTTTTTCAGTTAACGGCCATTTAGAACTAGGCTGTACTGCCCTGATCTGCATATGGTTTAATGTATTTGGGCAGGGGCCTTTATTTGTATGTAGATCTCTGAGGGCAGAGGAATACATGTATTTCTGTTACTATGTATAGTTGTCCTGTAAAAAGGAACTTAAGTGAATAGGGGATACCAATTAATCAATACATTGCAAGTGAGAAGTTAAAAAATACAAGACAGATCAAGAAATGAACCAAGTGCCATTACCTATATCCAAACGCACTAACAATGCACTAACATAAGAGTTGTTTTTTATAGTTATCATCTGCACAGAGGGATAATGGTTGCTTGGCAGTTGGAAACAGCTGTTATTTCCCCCAATGCAACAAGGCTGACAGACAGGAAACTGTCAAGACCAAGGTCCTGACATCACACTGTGGGAGTGGTTTCACCACTATATCAGCCATACAGACCCCCCTGATGATCTATTCAAGAACAGGTAGAGATTTATCATGGGAAAGGGTGTATCAGCTACTAATTAGGATGAAGTTCAATCTTTGGTTATAGTTCCTATTTAAGAAGCTGAGTAAGTGACATATTTACTTGAAATGGTTCTCCTAAAAGTGGATCCGAGATAAACTTGTACTCATTGCATAATTGTGTTCCTTTCATATAGTTTATAGGGCATTCCTCAAGCCAAATACTTTTTTTGGTTTTGTTATAATACTCTAATTCCCTATAAACTAAACAAGCCTCGCCCACAGGTTTTCACAGTGCCTTGGCATTTTCAGACAGTAGCAAGAACTTATAGGAGCTCAGTCTGGGCAGGGGGAGGGGGAGGTGTTACTAGCCAGAGATTTCAAAGGCAGAGGGGAGGAGGAGAGGGGACTGAATTTACATACAGGCAAGCTGATAGCATCTCCAGCTCTCAGCCTGTGACAATGTGACAAACAGAACATGGCTGCCCTTATTGTATCACAGGAATAAATAATCATAAACCGTTGAAGCTGTTTGCAGATAGATATGCTGTGTAAACTATTTAAACGTTAGATAACATATATAGACAAGTTACTTATTATATTTAGTTTTTCATCTCGGATCCGCTTTAACCACTTCAGCCTAACTGGACGAAAATTTTCGTCCAGTTAGGCTGCGCGCCCTTCCGCGGGTCGCGCGCGCTGATCGGACCCCCCTGGAGAAAAGCCGTCAGCGTCTCTTCAGACGCTGCGGCTTTTCTGAGCTCTGGTCTCCTTTCTTCTGCCTGGGAGCGAGATCGATCGCTCCCAGGACTTTTTGGACTGTGGCCATCTTGTGGCCAAATAGCAAATTACACGAAAAATACACTGTGTTAAATAAATAAATTTTAATATATTAAAAAACCCCTGTTTACCTCCCACACCAAAAAATACCCACATACAAGTTTAAATAAAAAAATAAAAAAAATTACAATAAAAAAAAAAACATAACTAGTTACCTAAGGGTCTGAACTTTTTAAATATGCATGTCAAAGGAGTATATCAATATGATTTATTAAATTATGGGCTTCTAAATAGTGATGGACGCAACTTGAAAAAATGCACCTTTATTTCCAAATTGAATATCGGCGCCATACATTGTGATAGGGACATAATTTAAATGGTGTAATAAGCGGGACAAATTGGTAAATAAAGTACATAGGTTTTAATTATGGTAGCATGTATTAATTTCAAACTATAATGGCCAAAAGCTGAGGAATAATGATTTTTTTCCATTTCTTTCTTAAAGGACTTGCAAAAAAAACATAAAAAAAGTTAGATACCTGTGTGTGTTTGCAAGGCACGGAGGACGCCGTCCGCGCCCTCCGTGCCGTTCCGCCTGGTCCCCGCTGCTTAATATGCCCCCGAACGACCCCCGACCGCACGGCCCGGGTCGGGCTCTCTAGCCTTCACAAAGATGGCGGCCGGTGCTGCGCAGTCCGCATAGCCGCGAGTGCGGCTGCGCAGCTCTAAGGCCAACTCCCCGATCCACGCTACTGTTACGTGGATCGGGGGGTTGGCCTTAGAGCTGCGCAGCCGCACTCGCGGCTATGCGGACTGCGCAGCCGCGGCCAGCTCCGGCGGCCATCTTGGTACAGGCTGGGGAGCACGACCCGGGCCGCGCGGTCGGGGACCGTTCGGGGGCATATTAAGCAGCGGGGACCAGGCGGAACGGCACGGAGGGCGCGGACGGCGTCCTCCGTGCCTTGCAAACACGCACAGGTATCTAACTTGTTTTTTTTGCAAATCTGGCCTCGTAAGTCCTTTAATATTCCTGTTAAAATGGATTTACAATAAATTAATTCTCAGCAAAATGTATCACCCACAGAAAGCCTAATTGGTGGCGAAAAAAACAAGATATAGATCCATTCATTGTGCCGAGTAGTGATAAAGTTATTAGCAAATGAATGGGAGGTGAAAGTTGCTCTGATGCAAAAAAATTTCAACCCTGTGGGCTTAAGTGGTTAATCCATTTATTTGTCTCTTTGACAGGTATAAGTATGAATTCTGCCCGTTTCACAACATCACCCAGCATGAACAGACCTATCGCTGGAATGCTTACAGTGGTATTTTAGGGTAAGGACTAGTAATAAGAACATAGTTATTTGCTTTTCTCAGTAATCTATGAAATGGACAGTTTCTGTTTTTGTTTTAGGATATGGCAAGAATGGGAAATTGAGAACAACACATTTACAGCAATGTGGATGAGGGAAGGGGACCCCTGTGGAACAAAAAACCGTCAGACAAAGGTGTGTGAATTCTATGTGCTTCACCTCCTAGTGCATACATGTCCAACTCTGGCCTGAAGGCCTTGTCTGGCCCCTAGAGCCATCAAATTTGTCCCTCATGTGGTTTCCCCACTTTGCATTATGTTTGGCCCACATGGCTTTGCCCACTTTCGCCTTCTTTCTCTGCTCGACTACCCCATTTCCTGGGTAGAAAGGAAGGACCACTAAACTCAAGGGAACTGTATAGCGGAGGGAGGACCACTAGACAACAGGGAGCTCTATAGTGGAGGTAGGGTCACTACATACAAGGGAACTGTATAGGGGAGGGGTGAGAGCCACTAGACACTAAGGAACTGAATATGGGAGGGAAGAGGGGTGGCATTAGACACCAGGGAACCTTTTCATAAAGGAGGGCGGTGACCACTAGACATTAAGGTTGGCCCCGGCGGCTTGGTCCCAGTGTTTCAGCCCACATTGTATTTGAATTTGACACTCCTTTGAGAGGTTGCTGTGGTCTGCCCAGTGTTGTCTATGAGGCCAGGCTTACGCAGTGCCTTCCATCACACCATGTCTGAAGCTTTGTACACATGCTCAATAAATTGCATAAAGTGGATCGATCATTGCAATAATATTTTGGGTATTGAGGAATGTACAGAAATGCTTTTTAGGTATAGCTGAAAAAAAAAAAAAAGAGAGGAGGATTCTGAAGCTATTTGCTGTGTTTGAAGAGGGGAGGATTGAACTGCTGGGATAGGGAGGGGGGTTCATGTCATGTAGGTGAGAAGGCTTCTGCTGCTGCTATTCGCCAGGCTTGGGGGGGGGGGGGGGGAGAGAAGAATCCTTATGTTGGGGGGTGGGGGGGGGGTAGATCTTGTGGACTCTGCAGGTTGTAAAGTAGCTCGCAAGCCAAAAAAAGTGGGGGCACCCCTGGATTAGAGCGCCTCTGAGGACATTAGTGACAAGACTATGTACTCTGTGAAGTGCTGTGGAAAGTGTCAGCACTATATCGATACAAAAAAAATAAATAGTAGGCTCCTGGAATTCAGCCCAGCCACACTGAAACCAGCGCTCTACCATTTCTGTGACAGCAATTACACTTTGACTATGCATGTTATTTTGTGACTGTATAGGTTAAGTTCGTCTGTGGAACAAGTCACAAGCTGTCTGAGGTGTCTGAGCCGAGTACCTGTGTCTACTCCATGACGTTTAAGACCCCCCTTGTGTGCCACCCACATTCATTATTAGGTAAGCTTGGATAATCATGGATAATCATTACTGTTGGATTTATCGTAGTGAAGCAACTTTTACTGAGGGGGAAAAATATAGTGCCTACACTTGGCTTCATTTTTTTTCTTTTCCTTTTTTAAATGATCCTATTGTTTTATTCTGCAGTCACCTACTGTATAATCTGCTAAGGTTATGAATAGAAATGACTCGCAAAGTACCTGCGCCCCTTCTACTGGAAGCTGTGCTACCACTAACTGTGATCAGCCATGGCAGGAGAAAGATGGGGACACTTAGGGCCCATTCACACTGGGGAGATTTGCGGGTGTGTATTGCCGATCGCCAGCAATTGCAAGTAGTGTGAAAAGCACTACAGTAATTAAAAGTATATGGCAGTGATCTCACTGCAGTGATTTACAATTTGCAGTAAACGAAAATGCAGTGCATGCAGCGCTTCTTTTTTGCGATTTTAGAGCGATCACGATTGAAATGTTAAAAAAAGCAAATTGCAATTGCTCAAAAATCATAAATGTATCCAGTAAAATATATGCAAAAAAAGGCAAACCCCTCAGTAGTGCCTAAATAGCACCAGAACAAGGATTCTGCTAATGTTGTCATGTCAGAAACCTCTGATCTGCATATTCTTATTGAGGATCGATGGCTAAAAGTATTTGAGGCAGAGGGTCAGGATAGCCAGCCAACTGATTGCTTAAAAGTAAATATGGCAGCCTCTTAATCCCTCTTACTTCAGTTGTCCTTTAAATTGTATTTAGGTGGTGTACTGCAACACGCTTCTTATTTACGTGGCCTCTGAAATGTTACATCTGGGAGGTCAGAGAATCAACATCAGCTTTTTACAGCCTGGAGACCAGTCGCTTGCATTTACAACTCTGTTGGGGAAGCCGAGAGCTGTGACCGACTGCAGTTGATAAGTGTATCTCTTCCCACTCCCAGTGTCATATGTACTTGCATGCTGTTGGTCTATACTGAAGTCTTACAGTGCTGCTCAGCTCCTCCTACCTCTGCTTGAGCCCAGTAAACATAGGGGTATACACAGGGGACAGGAAGAATAGCACAGAGTAATACTGTGGCCTAATGCTGTACAGTGAGTGCAGTTCTCACATTGGGATTAGGGTGGCCACTTGCAGAACCCCAAAAAGGAGGACATCACACCCTGAAAAGGAGGACATCGTACTGAGCGTCCCAAAAGTGGGCGTGAGCAAGCATAAAGTGGGAGGGTCATGGGTGGGGCCAAATATACATGACCTTAGCAGTGGTGTAAATGGTCTGCCGGGGAAGTTTGAGCTCTGCCGTAGTGTAGCCCCCAAAAATAGATGTAATCTGACAGCATTTCACCAAAAATATGCGTAATCTGGTAGAAGTTCCTCCAAAATACAAATAATATGTCAGTGGTTCCCCCAAAATAGACAATGTGGCAGCAGCAGTTCCCCCCCCCCCCCCCCAACATACACATACTCTGGAACCAGTTCCCCAAAATACGCGAAACCTGGCAGCGGATCACCCAAAATACACATAACACCCAAAATACATGTAATCTGGCAGCAGTGGTCCCCCAAACATACACAATCTGGCAGCAGTTCCCCAAAATACGCAAAATCTGTCAGCAGCCGTGCCCCTAACATACATAATCTGGCAGCGGTTCCCCAAAATACACTTAATCTGTTAACAGCGGTTCCCCATAAATACAGATAATCTGACAGCAGTTACCCCAAAATAGGTACCCCCAGCATAGGTAGCCAGGTCTATAGGTGTCCCCAGTATAAGTAGTCGTGAGTATAGTTGTCCCCAGAATAGGTAGCCAGGTCTGTAGGTGTCCCCAGAGTAGTTTGCCAGGTCTATAGATGTCTCTGGTACAGATGGCCAGGTTTTTAGGTGTCCCTAGAATAGTTAGGCAGGTGTATAGCTGTCCCCAGTATATGTAGCCAGGTCTGTCGGTGTCCCCAAAATAGGCAGGTCTATAGGTGTCCCCAGTATATGTAGCCAGGTCTTTAGGTTCCCCCAGAATAGTTAGCCAAGTGTATAGGTGTCTCCAGTACAGATAGCCAGGTGTATAGTGTTCCCAGTATATATAGCCAGGTGTATAGGTGTCCCCAGTATATTTAGCCAGGTCTATGGGTGTCCCCAATATATGTAGCCAGGTCTATAGGTGTCCCCAGAATAGTTAGCCAGGTGTCCCCTGGCAGGAGGGGCGAGCTCAGTGAAGAGGGAGCAGTGGGCACAGTGGGAAAGGAGGGACATCTCCCCCCCCCCCTCCCCTTTCCTCACCTTTGGGCTCCCCCTTCCTCGCTCTACCCTCTAGAACTAAAGTTTTGGGGTGACTGGCAGCGGGTGGGACTTACCTCTGCCTCCTTCCACGGCGATGCAGTAGTGATGTCCGGTTAATGAGTCATTTGAGCCGGTTCTTTCCTGTGAGTTTAATGATCTGACTCATCCACTGAACCGAATCAAATCCGGACTGTCCGGCATAAATCCGGACGGATGGCCACCCTAATTGGGATGCAGAAGTATTAGTCCTGCTGCACAATGTACACAGTATACAGCCTGCGGAGAGGGAGACCTGCTCATTAACAACAAGTAGTCAAAGAGCCCTTTCACACTGGCGTGTTGCATTGGCCTGTTTTCGCCGCAGGCCAATGCTACGCTAATGAAAGTCTATGGGGCCTTTTATATCGACGAGATGCAACAGAAGTGACATTTTTGCCGCATCTCCGAAGCAAGCACATACCCACATTACGTTCGATTTGCACTGTGACGTGTGGCAGGCCGAAGTCATGTAAGTTTTGCCGACCGCGCACTCATTCAGTTCTGCGTCGCCGACTGCAAGCTAATAAATCAGGAAGCAGCCGCTCGCGCGAGCGGCTGCTTCCTGTCAATTCACGGCGGGGGGCTCCGTGAATAGCCTGCGAGCCGCCGATCGCGGCTCGCAGGCTAAATGTAAACACAAGCGGAAATAATCCACTTTGTTTACATCCGTACAACGCTGCTAACAGTAGCAGCGTTGTACCAGATCAGCGATCCCCGGCCAATCAGCGGCCGGGGATCGCTGTCACATGACAGGCAGGAGCCTGTTAGAGGCTGCACAGGACAGATCCGTTCCTGTGCAGCCTCGGATCTCCGGGGAAGGGAGGGAGGAGAGGGAGGGGGGGAATTTCGCTGCGGAGAGGGCTTTGAGGTGCCCCCCCCCCCCGCAACACCCAGGCAGGCAGGAGCGATCAGACCCCCCCCCCCCCAGCACATCATTCCCCTAGTGGGGAAAAAAGGGGGGCGATCTGGTCGCTCTGCCTGCACCCTGATCTCTGCTGGGGGCTGTAGAACAGCGCTGGTCCTTAAGGGGGGGTAAAGGGTGGGTCCTCAAGTGGTTAAATAAAATGTTGTATTAGCTTTGCGGCCTGCATGCGCGGAAGCGTATTTTAGCAATACACTTTCATGCACTTCCTTTCTTAGGCCACAGGAAGTGAGCACTGGAGAGTGTCACTTCCTGCTTGGCCTGCCTCCCAAAGTGGATTACTGCTTATTAACCCCCGAAAGGTTTTTTATTTTTTTTCTGGCAGTACGATGCGGTGCTACCCTGGCACTGCACCAAAAACACAGGTTAGCAGTGTGAAACCGGCCAAAAGGTCCTCATCTCTTCTGGGCAGTGAAATCCGTAATACTGGATTATTGTCAGGAGCAATGTGAGGCAGATTTATAGTAATACATTTATAGTAAAATTATACTTTTATGCTTTGAACTACGTGGTGTACATTATTTGGTTAAATGTTTTAAAAATGGAACTTTGAATAATATAGAAACTGATTTATTTACAATACGGAATGATTCCTTCATAGTCTCTGTTTGATGAAGTGCTTTTAAAGCAAAGTCAAATACAAAAAAGCCAAATTAAAAAAAAAGTTAAATACCACATGAGAAGGAAGCTCTAAGATGCTCCACAACCCCTGTGCAGTAGCTGTTGCGCACGACTTTTTCCTCCTTGTTACTGTGAAGGCACAAACCCTATTGGCACCAAAGATGCTGAGGGTCCCTGTTGGCAGTGGAGGCACTGCCAGCAGGGACCCTCAGCATATTTGGTGCCAGTAGGGTTTGTGCCTTCACAGTAACAAGGAGGAAAAAGCCGTGCGCAACAGCTACTGCACAGGCGCAAGCCAGAGGGAAGTGCTGTTAATGTTGATCGTTGTAATGGGGTCCCCGGCACAAGACTATCCAGAGGCTTCCCTCTACTGAGGTATCTAACTTTTGGGGGGGGGGCGTGGCTTCAGGTACCTTTTAAGATTTCTCCAGTAATGATGAGGAGATCAGCAACAAATACTGTAGAATCAGTGGGGAGCATGCTTATGAGCAAACAAGGATCAGCACATAGCCATGCTGCAGCTACTTCACTACAGCATCAGTATCAGCAACCCTGAAGTAAAATTAAACGTATGAGATAAGTAATTGTATATCTAGACTTAACTAAAATGTTTTCCTATATTCTTATTTTGAGTTTTAGGGCAAAACAATGTCAGGTTGAACTCTGAGCCAGGTTTAACATAACATTTTCATTCCTGTCGTTTGTTGATTTCCCACACACAGAAATGATTACCTATTGCGTTTGTAATCAGTATCCCACTGTTATTATGGCCTCTAATTGGTTTTCAGGAGAACTGCTGCTGCAGTTGAACTGCACAAATAAAGCAATAGAGTGAGCACAGGCAGAATCCAAGTAGGGTTGGTACTAAATGATGACATGTGTATCTCTTCAAGCGACATGCCACTTTCCTTTACATTTAGTGGGCAGCAGGGTGGCGTAGTGGTTAGTGTTCTCGCCTTGCAGAGCGCTAACCACTACACCCCGGTTCCAATCCTAGCCAGGTCAACACCTGCAAGGAGTTTGTATGTTGTGGGTTTCCCTGTGTCTGTGTGGGTTTCCTTTGGGCACTCTGGTTTCCTCCCACATCCCAAAAATATATAGATAAGTTAATTGGCTTCCCCCTAAATTGGCCCTAGACTATGATACATATGCACTTACATAGACATGACTATGGTAGGGACTAGATTGTGAGCCCCTTTGAGGGACAGTTAGTCACAAGACAATATACTCACATCAACTTTTGCACACCTGAATTGGACCTAGGGCTTCTTTCCATGCCCCCTGAAGTCTTTCAGGCCCCTTGGTATGCACCATTGTGCTGCTGCCCTTTTTGAAATATCTGCAACTAGGACTCCAGTCGTGGACTACTGCATATGTGTGGTCCTATCCGTGTGCATCCTCAACAAACCTTCCCTCACCAGGAGCATTTTGCGCATGTGCGGTACAATTGTGTTGAGAACCACACATACGCAGAACACTCCCGGCACCAGGAATGCGATCGAGGTGGCGCACGGACTACATGCACATTAACCCTCGACTGGAGCTCTAGAGTAGATCTTTCAGAGGGGGCAGTAGCACAATGAAGGAGACCCGAAGGACACAGAGGGACCTGAAAGACCTATTTAGGTGTGCTTTAAAGAGGGCTTTTTGGTCCATTTTACCTTGGAGTACTGGCTCACCATGAGCTTGCTGAGTACTCTGTAACTCTAGGTGAGCTTTAAGCGCACTTTAATTCCTCAACTCTTAGTACGGAATGGCTTGTTTGGCAGTCATATGATTCTTTCAGTTTTTATACAAATCTGCCCTTCACTTCCATTGTTCATTTTCTGGTCACAGTGTATCCAACACTGAAGGAAGATCTGCGGAGAAGGTGGGATGAAGCTGAGCAGTCGCTGTATGATGAACTGATCACTGAACAGGTACAGCAATAGATCTGTGTACTGTAGAATACACAGACCAGTATTTGCATGTTGTAGGTACAGCAGAAGTTGGGTTCCATTCCATTCTTCCTTTTGTTTCTGCAGCCACATGTGAAATGTCTTTTCTATTCTTACAATGTAAAAATAAATGCAAAACTTTAGGCCTTTTAAAAAAGTAATTGTCAATTATAAAAAGTGTTTCAAAATTCTGATTCAGGGTCCTTTTATACACTTGGTGTGATGCAAAATTGCTGCCACACACACTATTACACACACTTTAGTAGATGCGGCAGACTGCGTTGACGGGGAAATTGGAGGCAACCTCATCCTTTAAGAGAACCCGAGGTGGGGATCTTAGAGTTAAATCTATACACAGAGGCTGGGTCTGGCTATAGTGCCCAGCCTCTGTTGCCAGAATATACCCTAAATCCCCCCCTGTGCTCTGCACGAGCCCATAAATTACACCCTCGCTGTCTGGCTCTGTTTACCTTTCTAGTGTCACTCACGCTGCTCCCCCCCCTCCCCCCCCCCGCCTCCTGCAGAGCGCTGGTCCCCGCCTGAGTCCCTTCTCTCTAATCAGCGGGAAGGGACGTGGGCGGGGATCGGCGCTCTGCAGGAGGTGGGGGAGCGGCGTGAGTGGCACTAGAATGGTAAACAGAGCCTGCTGCGACACGCTCAGTGTCGCCAGCGCGGCTGTAATTTATGGGCTCGTGCAGAGCGCAGGGGGGATTTAGGAAATATTCAACTAGCAACAGAGGCTGGGCACTATAGCCAGACCCAGCCTCTGTGTATAGATTTAACTCTAAGATCCCCACCTCGGGTTCTCTTTTAGTCATGTGTACACTGCTGGACAGGTAGCACGTAATCTGGAAATCTGCGCATGCGCACTGCAAACACGCCAAACATTCAGAATTTGCATGTTACCATGACTTCATTGCTTCCAGTGCCGCTCCCGGTGCACAGTAATGCACTGCAGCTCCTGTGTCAGCTAGAGCACTTCCAGCACATTGTAGAAAGTGTAACATATTCCATTGCCTTTAGTGGCCATTGCAATGAGTTGCTTTAGGTGGAAGCAACGCGGTAAGTGGAAAAGGGGCCTGAATGTATCTTTCTTTTATTTTTAGTTATCTTAAAGGGGCACTACAGCGAAAAACTGTAAAGTTTAAAGGGATACTGTAGGGGGGTCGGGGGAAAATGAGCTGAACTTACCTGGGGCTTCTAATGGTCCCCCGCAGACATCCTGTGCCCGTGCAGCCACTCACCGATGCTCTGGCCCCGCCTCCGGTTCACTTCTGGAATTTCTGACTTTAAAGTCAGAAAACCACTGCGCCTGCGTTGCGGTGTCCTCGATCCCGCTGATGTCATCAAGAGCGCACAGAGCAGGCCCAGTATGGTCTGTGTCTGCGCAGTACACTCCTGGTGACATCAGCGGGAGCGAGGACACGGCAACGCAGGCGCAGTGGTTTTCTGACTTTAAAGTCAGAAATTCCAGAAGTGAACCGGAGGCGGGGCCGGAGCATTGGGGAGTGGCTGCGCCAACACAGGATGTCTGCGGGGGACCATTAGAAGCCCCGGGTAAGTTCAGCTCATTTTCCCCCGACCCCCCTACAGTATCCCTTTAAAATATGTGCAAACATATACAAATAAGAAGTGCATTTTTTCCAGAGCAAAATGAGCCATAAATTACTTTTCTCCTATGTTGCTGTCACTTACAGTAGGCAGTAGAAATCTGACAGAAGTGACAGGTTTTGGACTAGTCCATCTCTTCATAGGGGATTCTCAGCAAGGCTTTTATTCTTTATAAAGATATTCCCTAAAAACGATTTATACAATGATGCTGGCCACCTTCCCTGCTTGCTACACAGTTTTTTGGCAGTTGGACAGAGCAACTGCCATTCACTAAGTGCTTTTGAAAATAAATATATCCCTGAGAATCCCCTATAAAGAGATGGACTAGTCTAAAACCTGTCACTTCTGTCAGATTTCTACTACCTACTGTAAGTGACAGCAACATAGGAGAAAAGTAATTTATGGCTCATTTTACTCTGGAAAAAATGTACTTCTTATTTGTATATGCTTGCACATATTTTAAATTTTACAGTTTTCGCTGTAGTGCCCCTTTAAGTTAATCTGAAACGAAACCTGGGATGGCAACTCTCATTGTCTTTATACTTACCTGCCCCATGAGGCGCAATGGCTCCCTCTCCGGCTGCTCCGTTATCCTGTAATTGCCACCGGTAATCTGGCTGGCCATGCTCGTTTGTGCATGCGTGGCTCCGCCATGGACTTCCCCCCCCCCCCCCCCTTCCACAGCTGTGAGCATTCTGTGCCTGCGCTGTAGTACTGCAGGCGCATAATACTCCCTAGCACGGCGGAGTTGTGCATGAGGCCAGGCCACGCAAATGCAGGAGTGCACAACAGACAAGATAACTGGCGGTAATTACAGGATAACGGAGTGGCCAGAGAGGACGCTGAAGGAACAATCGCACTTCATAGGGCGGACGGAAGGCCCACATAAGCATAAACACAACAAGAGTTGCCATTTCAGGTGCACTTTAAGGGGCTTATTTATAATGAAAAAATGCCAATTTACATTTGTAACTGAAAACCGCCAGCATATTTCAGTGCAGTGAGGCAAACATCTTGTCCTGTGTTACATCTCAGTATACTTTTGACAACTTCTGGGTGAAGAGTTATAGCCACTCTGTGGGGCTGCAGAGGAGCTTGTGATCACAAGCATCATGTGATGACCGAGTAGCCAATGGGGATCTAGCAAATGCAGTAGTAATATTTTTTCACTCAGCGTCCTACTGAAAAAGACATTGGCCTATTGTAAATAAACCTGTGTTTAATTTTGTGGCCTGCTGTGGGGGCGGTATAAAGTTGCCATCTATTGCCACTTTACAAATATGCCCTGAGAACAGAAGCTGGCCGTGCATACAGTGCTTTGTTGTTATTTTTTTTTCTGTATTTGTGTACTATTTAGTAAATTCTGTGCACAGCATCAGGTATATTTTATTCCAGTGTGGGGCTTCACAAACTAACCTGCATGGTCCTCCATGGTGGTATGCGGGGGGGCTTTGCAAGAGGGAAGCGGAAATATTCCCCTCCACCGTTCCCCATTGCAAAGCTCCCTTACATCAACAACAAGGGTCTTATTCCCATCTCATGCTAGTGGTGGTGGAGGTCACCACCCCACCGCCTGCAGAGCAAAAACCAAGTGGGGAGGTGACTTATGATGCAACCTGGAGGCCTCCTTTAAAGGAAACAGGAGGTGAAAATAAACAGATGAGCTAAACTATTGTTTTTATCCTACTACTAAAAATGATTTTTTTTTACACTTCCCATAGTCTTATGTTTAACCCTTAGACTGCTGCAGATGTCTATAGTTGTTCAGTATTTTTGAATCCATATGCCACAGATGTGCAAAGACATTGGCCTCAGTTCACTAATCTTTATCAAACACTTTACCGAACGTTTGATAAGTTACCTCATGAGTAAAATCTAATTTTGAATTCACTAAGGTGTTATATATTTATCAAATGTTTTATCGATAAAACGTTTAATAAATCTATAACACCATAGTGAATTCAAAATTAGATTTTACTCATGAGGTAAATTATCAAACGTAAAGTGTTTGATAAAGCTTAGTGAATTGAGGCCATTGTAGTATAAACACAACAGGGGAAAAGAGGCGCCCAAAAGCAATAGAACAAAAAAAAAAACAATAAAAGAAAAAAAAGTGGAAGTGCCTTACCTCTCCAATGACACTAGCAAGCTTAAATAAAAGTAGTTCTTATTTGCACAGGCAACGTGTTTCATGGGTACAAGCCGACTTCCCCTGGCCAATCACACTGCCAATTTTCTACAGCCAAAAGGTTCAGAGCGCCTCTGAATTGTAGTATAAAACTTTTTCCACCTGCAGCAGACATCTATAGGCATTGTGTCCCCATGTTCCTTGTAATATGCAAATAATTGATGCAGAAATATGCAAATTTAACTGCAAATCTACGTAGCTTGAATATGGACCAGTGAAATGCTTTCACTGCAAGATTTGACTAGTGCATTAAACAATAGAGTTCTATAAAAGTTGTTTTTTTTTGTTGTTTTTTTTTATAATTCTGCATCATAATAATTTAGCCTAATTCTCAATCATCTCAAATTTATTTGCACCTTAATAACAATCCTACTGACTAATTTGGACTTTGGTACATGTAGATTTAATAAACCCAATACAGCAAAGTCCCTAGTATTCAGCATAGGTGGGGATTGCCTGATGCTGGATATGGGTGCTTGCCGGTTGCTTGAGCAACGGCCAAAAATAGCACAAACCTCCCCCCATGCAGCAGAAACTACTTACCAATCCTCTAGGCGCCGTCCTGTACTACTTCCTGTAGTTACCAGTAGCTTTCCGACGTTCTTTGGACAGTTCCCGATGTGTCACCTGCATGGAGTCGGGACACACCAGGAGCCGTGCATGGACACCAGAAAGCTGCTGGGAGATGCAGGATGCATAGAAGATGGCGCCCGGAGGATCTGTAGGTAGTTTATGCCCTGCAAACCCCCTAAAGTTCTGTTATCCCGCTCATGCATACCGGATTGTTGAGACTTCCGGTTGCCTGAGTTCCAGATAACAGAAACTTAGCTGTAAAAACAGCTGGCAGTGGAGTGTAGCTTTTGTAAATAAAGCTGGCAGTGTAAGGGTTAAACATTTACAAAGTATATTTCATGCTTTATTGTCTCTGCTCAATGACAGTCTATAAAGTGTCCCAAGCTAAAATGCATGAACTGTTGACTTTTTTCCTCTTTCCTCTGTAGTTTAACCTCCTTAGCGGTATGCCCGACACTGTGTCGGGCATACCGCTCCTTGGCCCCAGGAGTCCCCCATGCTTAATTAATTTGATCTATTTGCTCCAAAACGTCTAGCTAGCACTAGTCTAGCTAGTTCACATGTTCGGCACCCCCCGATCGCCCGCGATCCCCTGATTCAGCCAGTTAATACGTTACCCCCCTGGCTCCAGCGATCGGCGCAGCCTCCCTTCACAGCTCCGGTCTCTATAGGGAGGATCGGGTCTAGGCATGACGTCATGTTCGATCCTCCCCATAGTGAAAAGCGAAGCTGTCCGGGGAGGCTGCGCCGATCGCTGGATCCAGGCTGGGTAATGTATAAACGGGGGAGCGGCAGTGATCAGGGGGTGCTGAACATGTGAACTAGCTAGCCTAGTGCTAGCTAGAAGTTTTGGAGCAAATAGATCAAATTAATTTAGTTGGGGACAGAAAGGAGCAAAACCTCCTGAGCGGCGTAACGCTCAGGAGGTTAATGACTGTTCTACCTTATCAGTGAGGCTTATGCCTGAAGGTTAACTCTTTCAGGCAGAAAATGAAAAAAAGGAAGACAGCCTAATAATATGTTTGGCACTGTACAGACACAAGTTTGTCTCATCATGTCACATGTCACCTCAGGTACACTTTTTAATGAAGGGGCTTCCAGATGTTCCCTGCCTCTCATCGCCAGGGGTTTGGAATAAAGAAATGGAAATAATCCAGCATAGTGTGAACTGAGCCTAATATACACTTTAATGTACTCATGTTTATTATTGATGCATAGGGCTATAGGAAACTGCTCCGGGAAATATTTCAAGAAGCCAAATACCTAAAGTCCTCAGAAAGCAGCAGTGACATCAAAGAAAACCAGTCATCGTCCCGGAGGTTTGATACACTGGAGCAGTGTAATGTGGTACGTCTACTGGTGATATTATTATTATGCATTTCATGCAGTGCAGAAACATTTTTTCTTATCACTTTATATCACTGACCCCGGAAGGCTCACATTCTAATGTCCCTGCCGTAGTCTAGAGCCAGTTTGATGGGGAAGCTTGTGAACTTTACCAGTATATTAGAATGTAGGAGGAAACCAGAAGCAGTCATCTCACCTCACCATTCCCCATCCTGTGTTTTTGTAATTGCTAGACCGCAGTCATTGGAAAACTGGTGATCCCCGACGATTAGTAACAACCAAAAAGTGTCACCACATGTTGAATTCAGCAGCAAAGCAACGGTCTTCCAATCCGATAATTGTTGGAAGCGCAAAAAATGAGGACCGGAAGTGCAAGATTCACAACACGAGTCCTTTGAATCAAGTTATCGGGCCCAGAACTGATCGGTCTACATGGACAATAATTGTCTTTTACCATTGTTGGGACACTTTTTGTTTTAAAAAAACAATTCTAGGTTGACACGTTATCATTTGTTTCTGATGACCATCTAGTGTGTGTGTGTGTGTGTGTACGGAGCTTAAAGGAAACATTAAGTCATATTAAAAAAGGCAGTTTCTTACCAGGGGTTACTACCCTACAGACATCCTGTGCTCCGGACATTAGTAGCGAGAAAATCTGTACTGCGCCGGTGCAGGATGCTCCCGGCGACGGGAGTGCAAACAGGGATGCGTGTGGCCAGGGCACTCAACCATCCTCCGGTCCCCCGCTGCAGATCAGTTTTTCTTTTAGGTGACTGAGCCCGTCGCCGGCCACAGCGTTTTTGTTTGCGCTCCTGTTCTGGGTGTGTCGGGGAGATTGGTCGGCCCCACCAGAGTAATGGACACCGGGAGGGAGGGGGTCGTGAGGGATGGTGGTGGGTGCGTGTTGCCCACGGAGGGGATCTCAGAGATGTCAGGGTCCGCCCGTCGTGGCCTGACCCCCATTGATGGTTGGCTTAGCTGTATCGCGGTGGCGTCAGTGCTGGGGTCTTGCAGATGGACCTGGAAACTCAGGTGTGGGGGTAACCCGGGCCTGTTGTCGGGAAGGGGGGGGGGGGGCGGAAACATGTCCCTGCTGGAGTATTGGGATTGGATGTGGGGAGGGCTGCTCCAGAGATGGGTCGCGCTTGTCGCTGCCTTCCCCCGGTTTGGGAGTATTGGGGTCAGACCTAGAGCTAGTAGGGAACATCGAAATGGTCAAATTGAGACGCTGGATATGCGGACCAACATCCGAGGAGTGCATGAGACCTGTACATAGGGCTGTGGAGTTGGTACAAAATCATCTGACTCCTGATTATGAAACTATCAACTCCAATTCCGACACCAGGTACTCAAAATGGGTCCAACTCCTTAGTCTAATACTTACCAGGGCTGTAGAGTTGGTACAAATATCATCCCACTCCGACTCCTGACTCCTCAGTTTATGAAACTAATGACTCAAACTCCAGGTACCCAAAATTGCTCCGTCTCCTCAACTCCGACTCAACAGCACTGCCTGTACATCAGGAAACCTATGTGGCTGTGTCATATAGGGCTTATGCTAGATTTTAATTTAATTGGTTTGAGGTTGGTCATATGGAGGAGTGGGTGTTGAGATCCGCCGACGGGCCCGGGACATTTGGGGTTTAGGAGTGGCTTTATTATATAATTTTTTAATTAAAAATACTAAAATAGAACACACATTGGGCGCCTCCATCCTACCACTACCAAATGAGTAGGGAGGCTGTCCTGCATCTTTGTATAGGGCCTTTCTAGGGATCGGGGGTTTTTTTGCAATTATTTCTTTATTGAAGATATTTATTACAATAACCATAAAATATACATGAGACAACACATATCTTATGAGATTAGAGATTCTTACTCCAGTTAGGTTTGTCCAAATTATTATGAGACCGATCCTGAACCCCACCTTTGTGAGTATATATTTATATGATTTTATACTCCCTATACTTAACGATACTGCACCATTGGGCTCCCAGTCTCTCCCTAGGTATTCTTGGCCCTTACAAGAATCACCAAAGAAAAAAACCCTATCCCTACTTATTTGTACACTATTTTGGCAGTTGGACTAAGCAACTGCTGTTTAGTAACGGCTTCTGTAAATAAATATCTAAGAAACCCCCATGAGAAGTTGGACTAGTCCAAAATCTGTTTGATTTTTGCTACCTATTGTAAGTGACAATGACATAGGGAAAAAGGTAATTTATAGTACACTGTACTCTGGGAAAAAGCTATATTTTATATGTATTTTACAATGTTTCGCAATAGTTGTCCTGTAAAATAACAGCGAGAGGAACATGGCGGCTGCCATCTTTATCACATTTTAAAAATGCCTGTTGATTGGCTGTCATGTTCTGTCACAGTAGTCACACACTTGTACCATGCATGTAGCTATGTAGCTGGTGGAGTGCTGGCCTTGCACATGCTCTCTGAGTCAGTGCTTCAGGCAGTACAACATGGTATCCTCCTCCATATTCTCGCTTCATTTAAAGCGGTTTAAAACTCTTGACAAAATTTTCAACAAAAATGTGTTTTCCTACTTTTTATAACCCATACAATTTTTTCATATTTGCTTTTGTGCACAAGTATTATTATTCATTTAGACATTATAACTTCCCAAAGTTCAGTTAATTTATTTTTAAAGCTGCTGGTGCATTTTATTCATGACTGTTGTAATTCTGTTGTGAATGCAGCCACCAGTGATTTTTGATTTGCGTTTCACCCCAGGACTCATCAGCTGAAGTCCTGCACAGCCAATGTTTACATAAATGTATCAAGTAAAGAATGTGTACACAAGATAAGCTTAACAGCAGTTCAGATGGGGTTCTCCCTGCAGAAGAAAGAGTCATCCCTGTGATGTAACCCTTTGAATGCTGTTTTACTAAAAAAAAAAAAAATTGTGTTAGTATATTATATGCTGTAAATAATCTTTTAGAGCAAAGAAGAAATTTTGGGTTATATTCCGCTTTTAAATAGCACTTTTTTTTTTCTTTTTTTTAGGCTCATGTAGAATTATCTGAGGAAATCAAGCGTCTCAAAGGCATTCTAGATAAAAACGGGATCTCATATAGTACAAACGGTAAGCAGCAACTTCTCAGCACTCCATTTATTATGATATTACATTATTATAACCAGTACAGTGGCTTTTGGACATGGTTTGGGGGGAATTTCATTTTGAAAATGAACATTTAAAGGAAATCTGTAACCTAAAAAAAAACCCTCTGGGAGATACTTACCTCGGGAGGGGGAAGCCTCAGCATCCCAATGAGGCTTCCCTGTTCTCTGTAGCCTGGGAGATCCAGCAATGGCTCCCCTGAAACTTCCCCTTGACAAGCACTGTGCAGGTGCAGCAATATTTACTTACCGAGATCCAGCACAGGCGCAGTAGCGACTTTCTGCTCGGACTCACACGGAAATAACCGAGCCCTGTGAGTCTATAGCGAATGCTTTGCAGTTACAGTTACATAGTGTGGTTGAAAAAAAAACCATCCTGAACCAGCACATATCCCAGTTGATCCAGGGGAAGGCAAAAAAAACCAAAAAACCTTACAAGGCCTGAGCCAATTAGTCTCGACCTCCCCGGCTGTATGATTAATTCCAGATTTTACTGTCTAAAAGCAGTGCAATTTTTTTTCCCACAAGCTTTACAAGGTGGTCACTAACGGTCCAATTTCTAGCGAAAAAATCTTTAGCGTGAGCAGATAATTCTGATTGGAAGTAAAATTGTTCACTACATCATCAACGAACCAATATTTGCTTCCTATCTATCACAACCAACAAGAAAATCCATATTTTGGTTTGTCAAAATTCCAATCAGATAACTATTTTTATAATGGTTTGTAATCGATTGTGCCCATCAACAGACATTATTTACAAACTATTCGATCACAATTTCTGATCGCTCAATTTTTTTGATAGAATTTGGACTGTTAGTGGCCACCCTTAGACCCTATAAATCGTGCTGCTAGTTAGGTCTGGGGCAGCCTTGCACATTACATGCCTCTAACCACTAACCATCAGGGAAATGTATAGACGAGGGAGGGAGGACCACTAGACACCAAGGAACGGTATAGGGAGGGAGGAGGGCTATTAGACACCAGGGGACTTTATAAAGGAGATAGGTGGCCACTAGACATTGAGGTCGGCCCGCGACTTAGTCCCAAGCTCAATTTCAGCCCACTTTGTATTTGAGTTTGACACCCCTGCTCTACAGGATCCAGAGGCTTCCCTTTTCTTAGGTAAGTATGTGGTTTGTTTGTTTTCTTTTTTTACCCGAGGTTTGCCTTTGGTTCACTTTAATCACCCAATGATTCAGTGCTTTGCACTTATTTTCCCATGATCACTTTAGCTTGCGTTTTAGTCATGAGATACTTCACTATGTATTTTCCACCACACAATAAATAAGTCAGAATTTTGATTATCTGTCCAAATGTCTTATATAAAATGGCAATAACCTTTTAACCTTCTTAGGGTCAAATCAAGCCATCGATAGTCTGTTCACAGGAAGCACAAAGGCAGCAAGAGTAGAAGAAAGGCATCTTCTCCGAGGCGATACTGGGGACAGAGATGACCAATGAAAAGACAATGCCAACTCCTGCCTGGACTGCATGGAACCAGAATTCAGTGTTTTATAGTAAACCTACCATGGTGCCGTTATGGGAGCTGCCATGCCCTCTTTATCTGTGCCGCACCTAAGACTGTGATGCCCACCAGTGGTTTATCAATGGAAGGTGCAAACTTCAATCAAGCAAGTGGGTTGAGACATCTGTCTTCACTGGATAAACACTCCAGATCATGACCTGCCATGTATACTTGCATGGAAGCTGCACTTTAATTCCTGTAAAATGTTTTATTTTAGGTTTGGATAGTATGGGAGTGAAGGGAGTCACCAGTGAATTGGAGTATAGCTTTAGTGAACTATTTTAAAAGAGACCCTGAGCAGGACCTTAAAACTGGAAAGTAAAGTTGCCTGGGGCTTCCTTCAGCCCCTCGTAAGCTGTGAAGTCCCTCAGCGTCCTCCAGGTTACCTCCGTTCTGCCGTCGAGGGCTCCATTAGAGCGGCAACTTGGGCTGAAGTCGCGGGCCACTGCACATGCGCAGCCCCCTCTGCGCACCCATCTCCATAAGCGTTCTGCACACGCAGTTGTTGAAAGAGTGAACCATGTGTGCGCAGAGCATTTACAGTGACAGGCATGCAAGACAGATGCACAGAGGGGCCATACGTACGCAGTTCGAAGTCGCCGTTCTAACGGAACCGCCAGGGGCAGAATGGAGGACGCCGAGGAACTTCAACTATGAGGGGCTGGAGGACGAACACGCTGAAATCAGCGCATGGAGATTTCAGCGCAGCCGGCGCCACCATATGCCGTAATAGGAATTACGGCTATAGCAGCGCACAGGGAGTAACTTCAGCGCCAACAGAAGACAGAGCTGAAGTTACTTATAAAACACTATAATTCGGCCTCCAGCAATTGCTGGAAGCCGAATTATTTCATTCCCTACCATCCATGGCGGCCTGGAGGGGGAATAGTATTGAATACGGCCGGGACTTGTGCGGCAGCAGGATCAGCCATACACCGGCTGTATACTGCGCCCAAGTCTCCTGCGCTGTTCTCTCTCATACGCGCTGGAGGAAGCCCCAGGTAAGTTCATTTTCTAGTTTTATGGTCCTGCTCAGGGTCCCTTTAAAGGGAACCTTAACTGAGAGGGATATTGAGGTTTCCTTTTAAACAATACCAGTTGCTTGTCAATCCTGCTGAACTCTTTGGATGGAGTCACACACCTGAAACAAGCATGCAGCTAATCCAGTCTGACTTCAGTCAGAGCACCTGATCTGCATGCTTGTTCAGGGGCTGTAGCTAACAGTATTAGAGGCACAGGATCAGCAGGAGAGTCAGGCAACTGGTATTTTAAAAGGAAGAATCCATATCCTTCTCAGGATCCCTTTAAAGCCTAAAATGTGATATAAATCACTGGCATATTTACAGGTCAGTAGTGAAGCAACAATATCAGCCTGAGTCTAAGGGCACTTTCACACTATAGCTGTGGCGTTGCGCATCCTAAAAATACGATTGCAGTTGATGAAAAGCACCATTACCGGTGCGATTTAAAGCACACACTTATTGTTGCTCCACAAATGCAGCAGCGTGGAAGCACTATTGGACTAGGATTGCATCGTGTAGTGTGAAAGCACCCTAAATGTTACTTAGCACCCATATTTCTGTCCATGCATTATAAAGAACTACCTAGAAGATGTATATATTTTTCAATGGTTTTAAATTTTATTTGTCAAAAATTAAAAATTATTTGTCAATATTCGGTCAGTGAGCTTTACGTGTCCCATCTTACAGACAGAAAAGGAAAAAAAAATGACTGACAAGGCAATCAGACCAGAGCCTTCCTGCTACTTTGATGCAAGATATGAATGTAATCAGCTCAAAACTTAGATGATACCTTCCTCAGTAGGGAAAAGCCCCTGGATCTTTCTGAATCCTCCTAGACTCCTCCGCTGTATGCTGGAAGCCTGGGAACCTATCCATCAAGCACAGCTGCCCTGCACAAGCACCAGTGAGTTTGCACCTGCACAGTAGCAAGGCGTTGCTCATGCAGGGAGGAAAAATAAAATATCAGTGCATGAGCGGCTCTGTGCTACTGCGCATGCTGTACTTTGAACGTGCGCACTCATACACTGAGAGGAGTGTGGCCTTAAAGAGACTCGGAGAGAAGTCTTACTGCAGTTTTTTTTACTTACCCAGGGCTTCCTCCAGCCCCATAAGCATGGATGTGTCCCTCGCTGTCCTCAGCGCCACAGTTCTCCCACAGTCAACCCCCGGTAAGCGACTCAGTCAGACTCAGTCTGACTGAGTGACGTCAGCCGGGGCTTTCTGCGATTGCACAGAAGGTCCGCCACTAAGCTGAATGGGACATCATAGGAGGACGGCAAGGGACACAGCTATACTTATGGGGCTGGAGGAAGCCCCGGGTAAGTAAGAAAAAAAAAACCTGTAGTGAGACTCATCTCTGTGTCTCTTTAAGCAATCTTTGACATTAATGTTGAAGTTTGTTTCGAGGGTCCCAGCACAGGAGGGGCATATGAAGATATGGGGAGCCTCTGGACTATGCAGACGGTTCTTTCTACTGAAGTGTCTATTTACTTCAGGTTCCCTTTAAGAGGAATCCAAGGTGAGAGATATGGAGACTGACCCACACACACATGCGCTTGCAAAAGTATTCGGCCGCCTTGAAGTTTTCCACATTTTGTCATATTACTGCCACAAACATGAATCAATTTTATTGGAATTCCATGTGAAAGACCAATACAAAGTGGTGTACATGTGAGAAGTGGAACGAAAATCATACATAATTCCAAGCATTTTTTACAAATAAATAACTGCAAAGTGGGGTGTGTGTAATTATTCAGCCCCCTTTGGTCTGAGTGCAGTCAGTTGCCTGATGAGTGCCAATGACTAAATAAAGTGCACCTGTGTGTAATCTAATGTCAGTACAAATACAGCTGCTCTGTGACGGCCTCAGAGGTTGTCTAAGAGAATATTGGGAGCAACAACACCATGAAGTCCAAAGAACACACCAGACAGGTCAGGGATAAACGTTATTGAGAAATTTAAAGCAGGCTTAGGCTACCAAAAGACTTCCAAAGCCTTGACCATCCCAAGGAGCACTGTTCAAGCAATCATTCAGAAATGGAAGGAGTATGGCACAACTGTAAACCTACCAAGACAAGGCCATCCACCTAAACTCACAGGTCGAACAAGGAGAGCGCTGATCAGAAATGCAGTCAAGAGGCCCATGGTGATTCTGGACGAGCTGCAGAGATCTACAGCTCAGGTGGGAGACTCTGTCCATAGGACAACTATTAGTCGTGCACTTCACAAAGTTGGCCTTTATGGAAGAGTGGCAAGAAGAAAGCCACTGTTAACAGAAAAGCATAAGAAGTCCTGTTTGCAGTTTGCCACAAGCCATGTGGGGGACACAGCAAACATGTGGAAGAAGGTGCTCTGGTCAGATGAGACCAAAATTGAACTTTTTGGCCAAAATGCAAAACACTACGTGTGGCGGAAAATTAACACTGCATATCACTCTGAACACACCATCCCCACTGTCAAATGTGGTGGCAGCATTATGCTCTAGGGGTGCTTCTCTTCAGCAGGGACAGGGAAGCTGGTCAGGGTTGATGGGAAGATGTATGGAGCCAAATACAGGGCAATCTTGAAAGAAAACCTCTTGGAGTCCACAAAAGATCTGAGACTGGGGCAGAGGTTCACCTTCCAGCAGGACAACGACCCTAAACATAAAGCCAGGGCAACAATGGAATGGTTTAAAACAAAACATATCCATGTGTTAGAATGGCCCAGTCAAAGTCCGGATCTAAATCCAATCGAATCTGTGGCAAGATCTGAAAACTGCTGTTCACAAACGCTGTCCTTCTAATCTGACTGAGCTGGAGCGGAATGGGCAAGAATTTCAGTCTCTAGATACAGTATGCAAAGCTGGTAGAGACATACCCTAAAACCTAGGTTCTCAATGTGTGGTACGCGTACCCCAGGGGGTACTTCTGATGGTTTCAGGGGGTACTCGGGCTTTATATACTTAACCAAGAATAACAAATTTAGAGTTTTAGAAAATGATAAATCTTATTTAAACCACACCAAATTAGTGTTTTAGCTAATTAAAAGCAATAGGAAATGCTTGGAAACAGTTTAGAACCAATTATAATGTACAACGATTAAATATATATTTGTCAAGGGGTACTTGTGATAATGTTTACTATGCTAGGGGGTACTTGGTGAGTACAGGGTTTTAACCACTTGCCGACCGCGCGCTTATACCGTGTGTCGGCAAAGTGGCAGCTGCAGGACCAGCGACGCAGTTCTGCGTCGCCAGCTGCAGGCTGATTAATCAGGAAGCAGCCGCTCGCGCAAACGGCTGCTTCCTGTCAATTCACGGCGGGGGGGCTCCGTGAATAGCCTGCGGGCCGCCGATGGCGGCTCGCAGGCTAAATGTAAACACAAGCGGAAATAATCCGCTTTGTTTACATTGTACGGCGCTGCTGCGCAGCAGCGCCGTAAGGCAGATTGGCCATCCCCGGCCAATCAGCGGCCGGGGATCGCCGCCATGTGACAGGGGACGTCCTGTCACTGGCTGCACAGGACGGATAGCGTCCTGTGCAGCCCGAATCACCAGGGGGGAAAGGTAGGAGAGGGAGGGGGGAATTTCGCCGCGGAGGGGGGCTTTGAGGTGCCCCCTCCCGCAACATGCCTGCAGGCAGGAGCGATCAGACCCCCCCTGCACATCATCCCCATAGGGGGGAAAAAAGGGGGGGCGATCTGATCGCTCTGTGTGCACCGATCTGTGCTGGGGGCTGCAGAGCCCACCCAGCACAGATCCCAACAAACATCGCTGGTCCTTAAGGGGGGGTAAAGGGTGGGTCCTCAAGTGGTTAAAAGGGGTACATACCAATAAAATGTTGAGAAACACTGCCCTAAAAGACTGGCAGCTGTAATAGCAGCAAAAGGTGGTTCTACAAAGTATTGACTCAGGGGGCTGAATAATTACGCACACCCCACTTTGCAGTTATTGATTTGTAAAAAATGTTTGGAATCATGTATGATTTTCGTTACACTTCTCACATGTACACCACTTTGTGTTGGTCTTTCACATGGAATTCCAATAAAATTGATTCATGTTTGTGGCAGTAATGTGACAAAATGTGGAAAACTTCAAGGGGGCCATATACTTTTGCAAGCCACTTATTTATTTTTATTTTTTTCTTTTAACCACTTTGCATCCAGACCTTGGTTCCCCCCTTATGGACCAGGGCAGTTTTGACATTTTATATATTTCCTTATTTAATCAGCAATAACTTTATCCATACTTACGACACCTAAATTAAATATATATAATTTTCTTTCAAGGCAAACTAGGCTTTTATTGTATGGCATTTTTTCCCTCAAACTATTTGTTTTTATGCCTTTTAAAGTATAACTGTCAGGCATAAAATGATTTATTTTTATCTGGTAAACAAGTAATAAGGATGCTAACCAAGCAATCCAAAAGTTAAAATCCCTATTACTTTTCTTGTTGATAAATGATCATTCCCCAGTTTACTTGACTCTTATTTGGTACACAAAGGAAGTTGCAGGGCATGCTGGGTTGTCCTTTTTTGCTTCTCTACTTCCCCTCAGACTTAACTAATGCAGCCTGATGCCTCTTTCCCTCCTATTTTCCCCTCCTACACCTGTGTTCCTCTGTGATTGGCCAATACTTCTCATGCTGAGACAATGCACTTTCAATAGTAAAGGGCGGGCAAATCAGGCAGAGAAGAGTAAGGGAGGAAATGACATCAGGATTAGCTTCAAAATAACCAGAGATAAAATGAGAAATGCTAAGAAGGATTTTCTATTTAATGTAGAAAAAGTACTAAAATCAAAACGTGGACAGTGCAATACATACTGTATGTTATGTAAGTAGAGCAAGTATTTATCTACTTCTATATGTGGTTTTTTTTTTTTCTGAGATAGTATGGCTGACAAGCTCCTCTTTAACCTGTAGCCGACCGCATCACGCCGATGGGCATGGCCGCGGCGGCAGCCCCAGGACCGTCTAACGCCGGTCGGCGTAAAGTCCTGGGGCTCTGTTTTGCAGGAGATTGCGCACAGGATGCGGGCGCATCTCCTGCTTGGTGGGCGGAGCGGAGCTCCGCCTTCAGTCTCCGAGCAGCGCATGCCGCTCGGGAGACTGTTAAGACGGCGTAATCGCTGTCTAATCACTGGGACAGCGCTGCAAGTAGCAGCAGCGCTGTACTGGGGACAGCCGTGTGACAGAGGCACAGGGGTGATCGTCTGTCATAGGCTGGCAGAGGGAGGGGGGAATACATCAGTTAAACACACTTTTTATAAAAAAAAAAAAAAATACCCACAAATAAAAAAACATCTGGGGGGGCAATCAGACCCCACCAACAGAAATCTCTGTTTACAGAGATCTCAGTTGTTGGGGAGAAAAGGGGGGGGGGGGAATCACTTGTGTGCTGTGTCGTGTGGCCCTGCAGCTTGGTAAAGATAGAGATCCCTTGGCCCATATGCAATTCCCTATTTCTCCTAGGAGATAATTTTCACTCCTTGTCATAAAACGCCTTTCAAGCCACCAACAACCAAGAAAATGTCAAAATAAATTTGATAGCACTTTTTTTTTTTTTTGCTGCCAAGTTTTGGCTACTTTTTCAATTGTAAAATGCTGAAAAGTTGTTTTAAAGAGAAGATGAAAAATATCTCCTTGGAGAGAACTCTGGTGAAAAAGTTAATTGCATATGGGAGCCTTATCTACCGTAAGTTTCGATGTTTGCAATCGTTCTCCCCAGTTCCAAAATCTGAATAAAATGACAAGACTTCAGTTCACCAATAAAATCACAATATGGTGGATGTCTCTGAGTATGCCGAGGGCAAATTTGTGAGACTTCTTTGCGTGTAAGAAAGCACACAAATGCCAAGGTTCTACATAAATAATGAAATAAAGACTGGACATCGTGAAAGATCAAAAATTATTTTAATTCCCATATTGATAATAAAAATAATTCCATGAATTTTGTAAACCATTGCATAAATGCTATAGTGTAAAAGTCTTTTTTCTTAAAAACAAGTGTTAACAATTTTTAACGATTTCACTATAAGTAAATGATTATGCCATTATAAATAATACCTTCTTTATCAGGAAAAGAATTCCATTCACAAGACCATTCTTTTGTGATACAAGCAAACCAGATTAGCTTTCATAAATTAATACATGTAAAATCTATAATATTTAAGGTCTTATGCTGACCACAGTTACACAAATATACTGTAACAATATTACTAATAAACACTAGTTAAGATAAAAGGTTATTTTCATTGTCAATACATAACCAAAAGGATATGTTTTTCAGATTTCATTTTAACTTAAAAAAAATTTGAAAAAGCTCTACAATATGCAGCTTGGATTCCAACGTAAACCCTTCAAACTCTGCAAAACCCTGAGAAACCAAAAACACATTTGCATTAAATTTATCCCTGGACAATGCTATATGGCAACATCCGTATAAAAATGTATCGGCTACAAGGAATTAAAGGACAGCTCCAGGCAGGACTACTAAGAAAATCATAAGGATACTAACAATGTAACATACAGTGATATGTAATTGGATATTTTTTATTGAATATTATTATAAGTGCTTCTACTAAGAGTTACAAAAGCTATTTTCAGGATTTGAATCAGTGTAATCCAGAACAATGGGCAAGTCTCCACTCTACTGATAAGTACACAAGCCCAGCTTTTTATATTTTTTTTTATTTTACTACAAAAGGTTTAGAAATGTATCTTTAACAAGTGCTGTTAGTTAAATAACCTAAATATACATATAAATGGCCAAAAAGGCATTGGCAAAAGTGTAATGGGAAGGTGCTTTCCTTACAGAAGATTATCCAATCCAAGATATAATTCGCAGTTTAATAAGTAATCTAGTCCTGAAGAAAAAAATGTATTATTGAGTTTTGCCAGAGCTGTCCTTTTACTATTTGGTCAAATATCTTTTCACACAGGTTGTTTTATAGTTCATAAAAAAATGAATTTGATAGATTTATATAATTCCTAATAGTGCATCTATTTATCTATTGAGTTTTATAGCTTCAATTTAATATATTTGCATAACATATGTAGTAGTATTTATTTAATATCAAAGTCACCTGCATGTTATAAGTAATACTTTTGCATAAATAACACTACAGAAATATCTTTGTTTTAGGTTTATGTGTAACTCAAGTTTGCTCATCAAAAACATTCGGGCCAATGACCGTACATGATGAGCAGTGAGGCGCAGTGTAAACAATAGCAACCAATCAGAAGAGAGCTTCCATTCTACCCAATCAGGTGCAGGAAACAGATTCTAGATCGGATGCCAAAACTTACTGCAGACTGCTGCTCTTAGAACTATGCTAATAAATTGTCTAGTAGAGTTATTTTAGGGAAAAACTTAAAAAAAAATTAAACTGGTTCTCCAAGAAAGATAGAATTCTTTCCAAAGACAGAGGAGGCTGTTCAGTGATACACAACCTTCAGCTCATTAAACTCAACAAGAGAATTTAGTTTGATGTCTGTGCTGGTTTTTCCCAATCAAGGATGTGGAAACCAGCTATAGTCGATGCTCATAAGAGTGAATTTATAGTAGAGGCCTGCATCGGGTTGGGTACACACAGGTTACCTGAAATGCGGGTCGGAGTACCCGTTTTGACTTGAATCATGTTGCAGGACGGGTGCGGGTACCAGATTCACCAGAAAGCTGGTTGCGGGTCAAGTGCGGGTCTGAAAAATGAGACTCACACAGGACATCGGGGTCGGGTACCCGTTTTGATTTAATCGGGTTACGGGTCCGGTAGTTGGTGTGCGGGTACCAGATTCACCAGAAACCTGCTTTCTGGTGAATCTGGTACCCGCACACCAACTACCCGACCCGTAACCCGATTAAATCGAAACGGGTACCCGACCCTGATGTCCTGTGTGGGTCTCATTTTTCAGGCCCGCACTTGACCCGCAACCAGCTTTCTGGTGTGGGTAGTGTGTCTGTGGGTACCATATTCACCAGAAAGCGGGTTTGCGGGTTGGGTGCGGGTCTGAAAAATTAGACATGCGCAAGCCTCTAATTTATAGTACCCTTTAAATAACAATCGTTTTCCTTTAAGCTGATTTCAAATAAAGTAAAAGACTTGATCTAGACTTTACAGTAACTCAGCCTTGTGGAGATGTGTGTTGAGCAAAGAAGTAACAGTATACAAATTTTCACTGACGCAACAAACCTCTAAACATTTTAATGCATGCATTCTCCTTCAATTTTGAAGTGAAGCCAAATGAAAAAAATAAACACTTCCAATAGTTTAAACAAAAAAAAACAAAAAACAGACAGGATCTAGAAAATTACTGGGCTGATACCCATAAACTGAAAATGGGAAGGCATTGACCAAGGCAGCCAATCAGTTTCCAGCATTTCTCTAGTGGTGAGTAGAGGACAAAAAAAAAAAAAAAAAAAAAAGCACTGGAATGGATATTATGGGAAAAAAGAAAGCGCATCCTTGCATTTTTCCCTGCGCATATCCATTTTTGTACAACCTTTTGGAAAGTGTGTACATCCCATTAAAAATACATTTTCTAAAGACAATTCAACATACATGGCCTTGGCTGCTGCAACATAAAAGGTTTAAAGGACTCTAAATCAATACAGACATGGTGTGGTTATCAACTCAGGGTTTATGCTACAACTGAAAACAAGCTGCTTTTTCAGATAGATTCACATTTTGGTACATTTCTTTGGTCTGTCCTTTTCTTCAAAAAGTATTAATACTACACGAATAATTATTTATGCCTAACCCGGACAAAAACTTGTCTATTGCATGTTAGCACCCAGAAGTACACAGATCAACACAGTAATAATATAGATAGTGAACTGGATAAGACAGATGCAATAAAGAACATTTTATTACATAGTTCAACAATCTCACTGAAACTGTGGCCAGTGGCTAAAGGCTCGTACACACTCTTGACTAAAGTTGGCTGATAACAAGCATGTGTACGGCAGCCCCCCAACCCACAAGCGATCCGCAGGTGGATCTACTCACCCTACAGATGGCCAACTACTTTGAAGACAACGCTCCCCCACCCGCAGCGTGACGGCACGCGCACAACGCTCCGTCCTTCCTCCGCCCCCTCCCGCAACGTCATGCGACATCAGCTACACAGCTGACACACATCTGTACTGGCCGGCCCAAGGAGATCAGGTTTCTGATCCCGATGGGTGACATGCATCATAGGTGTGTATGCACCTTAAGGAAGATTAACAGACTAATTAAATGTGGACTTGTCATTACATTCATTATGACTCAGCAAGTTATTTTATTTAAACTTAAACTTAGTATCCCTGACATCAAAATACATTACAGGATAGCTTTGACTACCACTACCTAAGTGGCAGACATTTTGTATGCCAAAACAACATTCACGAGAATGCAACTTACAAGTTCACTAGCTCCAAATAGTTAACGAGTGTTAATCCAACAAATTAATCCAACAAAATGGCTGCTTACATGGTCTATGTGCATCAGGAAGTTTCTTAACCCCAAGAGAGGCTTCTCTTTCTTTCACAGCTAAATTCTCGCTGAAAAATTGTATATTTTTTCCCAACAATGGTTTCCACTTTGTAAGTAACACTAATCAGCACTGTCTGGTGATGTGTTCCAAGACAAACCAATAAGCACACCAATAACACAAAAATGCATAAAAAAAGATGATTTGCCTTGTATATGATAGAGCAAAGATGGCTTGCACCCATTTCAAGAGACAAATGACGGAGCATAATAATACTGTTTTCCGCATAACTCCTGGATGTGGCAGAATTCAGTGCAATTTTAAATGGGTTGTATTGGAAAATGCAAAAACGCTGTACAGTTTAAATGTGTGTGGACAAACGTTTACATGGACTGATATGCATTTCCCGAGTGGTTTATTAACTACAATGGCCAGTGCCTGGTTTGCTGTGCGTGGGAAAGGACATCGCTAATGGAGAGAGTTCATGCCAAAAGAGCAGCATGACCCAACGTTCCAGATGGTTCTAGGCAGTGGCAGAGGTTAACGTGGGAAGCCTGAGGAGAATCCAGTCTTCCCTCTCCTTGGGTAAGCATTTTCTTTTTGAGCTTTGTAACACCTCTGGTTCTCTTAAAGAGACCCTGTACTGAAAAAAAACAGTCCCATGGGGGGGTACTTACCTCGGGAGGAAGCCTTAGGGTCCCAATGAGGCTTCCCCCTACCCTGTAGCTGCAGGCAATCCAGCGCTGGCTCCCCCGAAGTCTCCGGCAATCCTGGCTCGACAAGCCTGACAAGGCTTGATATATTTACCTTCCCTGGCTCCAGCGGGGGCGCTGTTGCGGCTCTCAGCACGGAGATAGGCGGAAATATCCGATCTCTGTCGGGTCCACTCTACTATGCAGGCGCAGGAGACTTGCGCCTGCGCAGTAGAGCGGCCAGACAGTGATCGGCTATATCCGCCTATCTCCGAGCGGAGAGCAGATACTGCGCCTGCGCTGGAGCCGGGAAGGTAAATATTTACATCCCCACTGTTCGGAGGGGGACAGCAAAGCCGCCGTGGGACAAAGGAGGACGGGGGAAGCCTCGATGGGATCCAGAGGCTTCTCCCACCCGAGGTGAGTACCCCCCAGTGGAACTTTTTCTCGTTACAGGTTTTCCTTAAAGGGAACCAGAGATGAACGTTTCACACAAAATAAACATATTAGTTGATAGCTTGTAAAGAATAAATGCTCTACCTGATAATTTTGCCGCTCTGGTGTGCCTTTTTTAGTGTTTTTTATCCATTATTGCTCCAGGAAAAATCAAATATGGCCGCCGGCTCATATCCCTTCTCCTTCCGGGTTATATGAGTTGTTCTGGATGTGCTGTCTAGGCTATATGAGACTATGCTGCTATCTAGGCTTATGCAGCCTTTCATCTGTGTGCTTTCATTTTGGTATGATCTGCCTGTAGGAAGTGTCACTGATAATAACTGCAGTTTCATTCCTATGAGAATCTAGTGCACACAGAGCACACAGGGATCATATTACAGCCACAGGGCTTCTCTCTCAGGAGCAGCAGCCCCTCCCAGTCATCACAGCTCTCAGTATGCAAAGCAGAAGATCTAAGCCAGGAGGGGGAAGGCTTGGGCTTGAAAGGACTCCACAGAAGAGTGACTCAGCTATAATGATTCCAGGTCAAACCTCGACTGAATAGTCGATGGATTCTTATCACAGTTGCTAATAGACTAATTAAGCAGATAACAATGAAACTAAAAGCAGGGTAGGTGTTTACTGTCATGTTCCCACTGATAAATGTAATAAAATACATGAGGGTGCTTCATCTCTGGTTCTCTTTAAGCTTTACTTACCTGGGGCTTCTTCCAGCCAATTGAAGTCTGTGTGGCCCTCACCACAGTTCCACTGTGCTCCAGAGTCCTGCTGTCAAACCTGTATTGACTGTCAACATGCATCTCGCAATCACACTCCAGTGACTGAAAGCATACTGCGCATGTTCCCTGAACGCTACTGGTGACAAGATCGCAAGAGGCGCTGACTGGGCAATCACTACAGGCCTGACAGCGGGACTCTTGAGCACAGCAGAACTGCGGGCAAGCGACAACACAGTCTTCTAGGTTCTGGAAGATGCCCCAGATAATTATAGCTTTATATTCTTTTGTCAGCTCCTGTATTCTTCTGTATTCTGTAACAAAGTTTTCTCTTGAAACAGGTGCCAATCATCTCTTGATAACTTTTCAAGGCTGTTTAACAGATTTCCCCTCTGTGATTACTCTACTACTGCTAAGACGACCTGTTCTAAAACACAAACAGCAGATGTAAAGTTAGCTATGAAAAAGGGAAGCTCTCCATTGGTGGAAGGAAACCTGTAAGGATTACTGATGCAAACAACAGTGTTTAGGGTGTTAATATATTCACATTCCTGCTCCTCTTCTGTCTTGGTATACATAACTTTTTCACCTATATTATGATGCTTATACACAAGGACAATGCTGAAGACCAGCGCTGGATAAGGAGGAGAACAGACGGCTCTTTTCATGGGACACACCATTGGGGAAGGGGGGAAAGAAAAGTGGCAAATGTTTGTAAAAATGAGACAACTACAAACTACGAGTTTCACAAAGAACAATTTTAACAATCTAACCAGCCACGTCATGAAAAAAGGGGATTAGAATTAAGGTTCACATTACAGCAAACAATTTCAAAGTATATGACAACTTGCTATAGTATAAATATGACAGCAGAACATTGAACCACAGAGAAAGAAGACACTAGTAGAAAAAACTGTGACTTGATTGCAATGGAAACAAAAGCCGACAGATTAAGGATATTATTTTGGGCAAACATTATACATTCTGCCGCTAAACTAAAGGTCCCGTCAAGTATACATATAACAAATGTTTTGGCACCTCTGTTCAGCACTTTTCAAAGTAAAGTCTCTTGCAGGTAACAAATTTCTTCAAATTTTGATAATCAATTACCATCTTGTTTTAAAGTGTACCTGAGATGGGGGGGAGGGAAGAAAAAAATACATACCTGGGGCTTCCTCCAGCCAACTTCAGGCAAAACGCTCCCTCCCCATCCTGCCAAGCCGCCACGATCCTGCGCCAGTCTGCGCATGCTCAGTACGGCCACATGCTTGACCAAGCGCAATTTCTGAGATGTACCGGACCATCCAGCAGGGGTTCGGAGCGTCCGGGGGAGACAACAAAGGAGCAATCGGCTTGAAGGTGGCTGGAGGAAGCCCCAGGTATGTATAAGGTTTTTTTTGTCCCCATCTCAGATTCCCTTTAAGGATATTATTTGCATCTCCATTTTGAAAGTGTGGGGTGATTTTTTTTGCACATGCTGAGATTTGACCAATTCCTGAATATGCAAATAATTCCTTAAGAAACAAAATAACTATTAATTAGTTGTTTAATAACCTCTCACTATTTATTACACATGCAAAGCATTATCTGACAAAAGCATCTACCAACTAATAAAAACATTCAGCTCAGGTCAGATCACTAAGGCCCGGTAAAAAAGTAGCATTTTCCAGAAAAGGCAGAAAAATACAAAAGCGAACAGTGAACGCATCCTCTGTTATTAATAGGAAAAGTCTTTGCTGTCAATCAGAACACAAATGCATTGTGCATGGACTACTGGATCGCAAATGCAAAATCCTGACCTGATGCATTTTTATGTAAACTTATCACAACCATGCTACAAATCAGACGCAATGGAAGCTTATGGGAATAGACTGTCTTTTCCCACTAGGCTGGTCGCCGCATTCCACCACTGACACCTGCCATTTTGTCCAAAGTAGATCGGACTCCAGCAGAAGCATGGGGCACCCCACTGGTTTGTAAAAAGTAAAATGGGAATCTAGCTACAAAAGGGAACATTCTCACTGGGTCATGGTGGACTAATGAGAATCCTACCTGTTGCTAGGTAGGACTCCAGTTGATTTTTTTTCTTTTACAATCCAATAGTCCACCCCATGCTTCTGCCAGGCTGTGATTGGTTTCAGGCCAAACGGAAGAGCAGTAGCAGTGGACGTTATGCGGACAAAGCAGATGGTTGGCGATGTGAATGGAGCAGAAACAAAGCGGCAGATATGTGACGGAGTGCAGATGCACCGCCCGGTCCGTCCGGTGTAAATTGCATTGAGCCCGGCGACTCTCAGCAAAGTCGTGCTGTGATCCCAGAAGCTCCTCTTTGCACTGAGCACAATAAAGGTGTTGCTTGTGCACAGATAGGCTGAGAGAAGGACTGATGAGGACCGCATGATCCGACTTCCGCATCCGGGTTCACAGTGTGACTTTACTGAGTCCCTGGCCCCAATGCAATTTACACCAGTGGGACTGGGGGGCAGAAAGCTTTACATCACAGCCAGTAAGCGATTGGGTATATCCATGTATTCGTGGCTATGCTTAAAAGCATACCCACGCCGTCTGCTCAGTGTCCCTTTAATGAACAACTGTACATGATCTACAATACCTTGCCATTGGTAGCTTATATTAAAATGAGAAGTACAGTATGGAGAACATATACATTGAACAAAGGTGCACTTAAAATTGAATTACAAACATTTGTTTTAGCAGTGTAAAGTATGTGCAACATTGGAGGAAATAGTTTTGCTGTAAGAACCCAATAATCAGAGTGTTAGAATAGCTTCATATCACCAAATGCATTTTACTGAGTTTGAAAACTGTTCTCATCAGTGATTTTTGGGCTTCATTCACCTAACACTAACCTCCCCTTTAAAGTGTATCCGAGGTGACATGTGACATGAGATAAACATGGATGTACAGTGCAAAACACGTTAACCAGGCTGTTGTATTTTTTATTTTGCTGCCTGACAGAGTTCATTTTTAGGCATGGATGTGACATGTCTTCTGTGTTGTCGGTATCTTGTCGGGAATATAGTAAACCTCACCGATAAGCAAATTACAGCCATAAAAGTTTTCCTGGCAGAATACTACTTCTGATCGCAGAGGGAGATAGAAAAAGGTCAATAGTTCATGTATTTTCACTCAAGGACATTTAATAGGCTGCTGCTGAGCAGAGACAACAAACCATTAATTCTACTTTGTAAATTAAATGTCAAAATATAAAATTAAACCATGGGAGATCTAAAAAAAAAAAAAAAAAAAGTAATTTTTAGGAGTTGGAGGATAAATACAATTGTTTATCTCAGAAGTCCATTTTCACCTCGGGCTCACATTAAAGCTCTTCCTGATGCCTAACCCTAATGTCCCCTCTTCGTGATAACCCCTACCGGATGCCTAACCATAACCTCTTCCTGAGGCTTAAAGCTGTGTCGGAACATGGTGAATGTGTTTCAATGGAGAACTGTGAGCACCTGCCATTCAATCCAGATCTACAAATGCATGCAACTGAGGAAGACCGGAAATTTCTGTCCGGAGCAAACAAGTGCTAAAAAGGCATCAGCACCAATTACAGTTGGCCCTACCTTCATGACATAACGCTCAAGGCAGGGAGGAGGTGGAGTATGGAAAGACTGCAGCTGTTAGTACACTGCTCCTAGTAACTGCAAATAGTTCACAGCCAAATATAAATAGAATATATATATATATATATTTATTTCAAATGCATGTTTTAAAACTGTATTTCTATGAAATGCAATTCTGAAAATACTGTATGCATGGACTAGGGGTATAGAGTGGTCAACTTACCAAAAAAGTTTGAAAGCTACCAATTTATTGCAACATTGGCAATTAACAGTATCATAAAGAAAGTAAGCAAAATATAATCAAGGAAATCTGATACTAGTTCCCGAATATGAATCCTCAATTCTGAATAGATGCGTTTCATTTGGTCTAGCACACAATGGAACGTAACTCGCCAAAAATCAAATCTGGTGCATATATGGTCAATTTGCTACTTTATGACCATGTTGCCTAATTATATGATTCACAACATTCTACAGTATTAATAAGGACCTGCAATACACAACTGTAAACAGTGCTTTCATTAAAAACATGCACAGATTCTGAATTGATGCTTGGACTAATATTTGTACGCCATACATTCCAGTTGTTCTGACAAGATTATTTTTTTCTTCTGCCCAAGTACAACAGATTTCACGTTTAAAAACTACAGTCATAAAGATGAGGAGAGAAAAGATCTGCACAGAATGGTATAGGCACAGTATGTCACATCATAAAGTCTCAACACACAGAGAATTTATATCTTAAATATTTCTAATACAATATAGGAATAATTCACACCTCATTTATGAACAGATCTACTGTCACTATAAAAACATTAAAACTAATTTTGAAACCCTGTAATGGATGTAACTATATCCATTGCAAACACAATTCAATTGCCAATGTTTTGTTTTTTAATTTTATTTTAAAATAAGTCTCCCTATAGGCAAGGTAACTGCAACTGCCCTCCCTGTATTTCACTTACTTTTTAGTTACTCTAGGGCGCTGGCAAATGTCGCACACTTGACACACAACAGTAGATAAGTGAGGTACTCCACTTTGAAAAAAATCAGTGAATAAAAACCTTTTTAACTGAAAACTTGGCAGAAGAAAAAGGAAGAAGGGGGGGGGGGGGGTGGAACGACATTTACAGGCAACTTTTTTAATTATGCAAGGCGAAATAGAAGCAATTGGCAAGATTCTGTTTCTAGGCCATCATGTGATCATTGGGTCTTCGAGGCAAATGGTTGTTAGATGCTAGTGGAGAAGTGGGTTGTGGCACTGCATTCTCTGGCTGACCCTTGTGGGGTGTGCAGAAATCAGTTCCCGGGCACCTAAGGATGCAAATCTTGCTATCAATGTTGAATCAATTCATTAATCTATAAAATGGCACACCTTGCATCAAAATGATCCTGTGCTCAAGAGAGGGTTTGCAAAGTCTACGTGAACTGAAAGAGCAGAACTGATCAACCAGAATTTTACAAAAGGCAACATTGGCTCATCTGCAAAATTATAAAAGGTTTTCGAACAGGAAGCAGAATCATACTTTTACTTCAGGGTATTTACTTAATCCGAACAATGGCAGAGGGGGCAAAGAGTTAAAGGAATACTTAAGGCAAAAAAATAAATAAATAAATGATATTTACTCACCCGGGGCATCCTCAGCCCCCTGAAGCTGGATGGTGTCCTCGCAGCCCCGCTCCGATCGTCCTGTCCCCGCCGGCGGCTACTTCCGGGTTCGGTGACAGGCTGGGAACACGGCTGATTCTCCGCGTTCCCAGCCGCTATATCACCCTCTATGCTGCTATAGCGTATATACATACGCTATATACATACGCTATAGCAGCATAGAGGGTGATATAGCGGCTGGGAACGCGGAGAATCAGCCGCTTTCCCAGCCTGTCGCCAAACCCGGAAGTAGCCGCCGGCGGGGACAGGACGATCGGAGCGGGGCTGCGAGGGCACCATCCAGCTTCAGGGGGCTGAGGGATGCCCCAGGTGAGTAAATATCACTTTTTTTTTTGCCTTAAGTATTCCTTTAAGTGCTGCATTTAAGAGCAAATAGATTTGCAATGATGCTCTGACTATTGGCAAAAAGATCATACTAGTAGGCAGAGTATCACTTCTACCAATCAATCTGCAATGTCACAATTTGGTGTGTTTTTTTTTTCCCCGGAGGGCAAGATGGGGGGGGGGGGGGGGGGTCTGTTAAAGCAATTATGCAGATGAACAGGTCTCCGTTTGGTAAAATTCTGGCTTAGCTCTTTTTCTGAGCTTTCCTCGGTACACACACCTATCATAACAAGGCCTCTTTTCCATGAGCATCTGACACACAGTGAATTAACTGTCAGATGCTCCCATCCACGGGCAGCAGACAGGCGGCCCCCACCATGCGGTTACATCTGAGCAAATGCTCATACACAACATGAGACTTTTTTTGCCATAGGGAAACGTGAACGAGTGAAAGCACTTGACGTGTGGTGTTGCTTCCATACAGCTGCACTTAAATTGCACCCAAATGGCAGTCGTGGGCGGAAGACGGGATGCTGAACTGCTCAACAAGCTAGCAGTTCAGACATCCGTGGAAAAGAGGCCTTAGACCTGTAAATGGAGGTTGGGGAGATGGCAGGAATTGTACCAAACCTGAATTTCGCAAGAGTTACAAACTGCATTTTACCTCAGCTGCCAGTCTAAGGCCACGTTTACAGTGGTGCGGTGTAATGGCCGCTTTGTAGCACGGTTTTCCAAACTGCAATGCATCACCTATGTGTGGTTCACAATGTTTTCGGTGCATTGCAGTACAACAGAGTATGGCATGGTAATGCACTGCATGCAGTGTGTTACCGCAATACGCATGCGTTATCGCTTACAGTGATGCAAACATGCGGCACTGCTTTCCTGGTCGGTCGAGTTCCTGTTGCCAAAGGATTTGTTTAAAAACTTTCAATCCTCAGAAAATGGTAGCCATTAATTTTATAATTTTGCTTATACCCAAAAATAATCACCCCACTTTGTGGCAGATGCACTTTATATTAAGGGTTATAATGTATTTATTTTGGGCCAAGATCAAGTGACAGACTGACTATATTGATGTTTATGGGCAGATTAAGATTAAAAATAAATAAATAAAAAAAAGCAGGTTATCAGGGCAATAAAGACCTCAGATTATTCTTAAAGTTCCTTGATTTACAACTAGCGGACATTGTTACTTCAGTTTGAAAAAAATTAAATTTAGGCAAATAAATATGTTTACTTTCCTAAACTGTATAAAACGAAACAAAGCATCAACTAATAATTAATAAGAAGCTAAAAAAATAAAGTACAAAAAGATAAGACCAAAGAAAAGCACCACAATTCTGGTTGGTGATCCCCAAGTGCATAATAAACATAACAATACTAAATAAAATAATCTAAATATATTGACTATACCACAAAAATACTTATGAACTGAAAAATAAGAAAATAAAATTCAATGCATATGGCCACTTTTCAACCTAAGCTACTTTCAAATATTTAAATTGAAAGGCTAAAAATTAAAATAAATGCTAGTAATATTGGTAACCTCTTATACTAAACAGCTACAGATAGTCATTCCACATCTCAAATTGTTATCAACTATAGACTAAAACCAACAGTGACTACCAAGATTTCTGGAAAAAAAAAAAAAAAAATATTATATATATATATATATATATATATATATATATATATATATATATATATATATATATATATATATATATACATATACATATACATATATATATATATATATATATATATATATATATATATATATATATATACCATATATATATATATATATATATATATATATATATATATATATATATATATATATATATATATAAATAAATAAAAAAAAAATCAAAAAAGCCGATCATACAATACTTCTCTATTTTGGTCACCGTTACTGAAAATGGAAAAAACTAAACCATGTCACTTTGCACATTTGGCTAATCCATTGAAATGCTAATGTTCAAAAAAGTCTTTGGCAAAAGACTACAAAATATAATAATATATATATATATTAAAAGAAAGAAAAAATAGAAGTTCATTGATATTCAAAGCAAATTGTGTGATCCATCTGATCAATGGCAATTCTGTACTGATATCCTTAGTTTTTAGGGACTTTACCTTTGTTTTCTCAGAGATTAATAAACGTCAACCAGTTTCTGTCAAAAGCTAAATATTGCTCTAGGTTTATCATTATAAAATGGAAGTCCAGTCAGTGATTTCAACAGATGTTCTTTGTTCTTTAGAGAAACCGAAAAGAGGCAGGTGCATTTCACTTAGCAACCAATCAACTCATTACAATCATATGGCAGCTTGATTTGATTTGCATTAATTTGGAGTGGGGGGTGGGGGGAGGCAGGTGGTACTTAATGTATTCACCATTCAATTTCTTGTGTTTCTCCACCTTTTGACTATTCTGTCTCAGTGCCCATTAACTATGTGCAGTGTTGATTGCATGAGAATGTAAATTTCCCAACTCACTCATAATGAAAGGGTAGGGGCAGGTGGCAATGCTCAAAAGTGCCTACATCTGAGGGCCCCATGGAAGTTTTGTTGTGGAGCCCCATGATCTCTATGCTTGATTTGTGTCAGGAACTGAGCGCTCAGTTGGGCTTTGAACAGTTCCCAAATAGGTGAAGTAAGAGCAAACATTCAAGGTTTACAATCTGTCTGCACAAATCAACATTTCCCAATAATACATTTCTGACTGCCAGACTCACTTTGCTTGCTCCTAACATACAGTGGTTCTGCAGTCATACTTATGCAGCAATCAGGCCATCTGGGGTTTGTGGTGTTCTTCCCTTGGCAAATGAAGAGATGGTTGCTTAAACCTAACTAAAGTGAAATAGCTGACAATAACTGTCAATTTACCAATTATGTCAAAATGTGCAAAAAATGTATTCTGATCAGTTATTGTGGGCCCAACTGCTCTTTTCAGTCCAACTATAGAACACCTCTGCAGTTATCAGTACAGAAAACTGAAACGCATTGCTATGCTTGACACATCTTTGCTAATCCTTTGGGGCAGCACGGTGGTGTAGTGGCTAGCACTCTTGCCTTGCAGCGCTGGGTCCCCGGTTCGAACCCAAGCCAAGTCAACATCTGCAAGGAGTTTGTATGTTCTCCCCCCGTGTCTGTGTGGGTTTCCTCCAGGCACTCCGGTTTCCTCCCACATCCCAAAAATAACATACAGATAAGTTGATTGGCTTCCCCCTAAATTGGCCCTAGACTACGATACATAAACATATGACTATAGTAGGGATTAGATTGTGAGCTTCTCTGAGGGACAGTTAGTGACAAGACAATATACTCTGTACAGCGCTGCGGAAGATGTTGGCGCTATATAAATACTAAATAATAATCCTATGACTGAACTTCTCTGAAATGCTAGATCAGTAAAACAAACATTATGCAACACAGTAGTTGGTCGTCTACATATCTGGACATGTGTCACACTGCATCAAAACAACACGAAAAGTCACACTGCTTTTGTTTCACCATGTACAAAATACCTCATTCAGTGTTAAGATACAGTATTGTATAGAATCCTGAAGTGCAATAGCCTAACCATCCATATTATAACGTGTTACATTTCTGATTTTATGAATGAATAGGTTGTTCTCCCCCTCCTCCCCAATAACTACCATTCCTGTCCACAGTGGAAAACATATAGGCCTCAATTCACTAAGCTTTATTGAACACTTTATCAAACGTTTGATAATTTACCTCATGAGTAAAATCTAATTTTGAATTCACTAAGGTGTTATAGATTTATCGAATTTTTTATCAATTAAATGTTCAATAAATCTTTAACACCTTAGTGAATTCAAAATTAGATTTTACTAGTGAGGTAAAATATCAAATGTTAGATAAAGCTTAGTGAATTGAGGCCATAGTCTTAAAACCTGTTTTTTCTACTTTAACGTGAAATTCCACTTTTGTTTACAAAATGGTAACCTTCTTATTTCATATCTACAAGTCTGATCTTGCAGACGACTAAGTGTGAAGGAAAATATACAACTCTTGATGCTTTGTGCAGCCAATTATTCACACAGGAATAGGGGCATACTGAGAACGTGATATTTTTAAGGGTACATGAAATGGATATGGATTTAATGGTTGGGGGAAAAAACTGTTAGATATTCTAGACAAATTTAAACATAAGCAACTGGCTACAAAATGAAACTGGAAGAATGTGTCAATAGCACAACAGCTATGGTTGTCATAGTAATTTTTTAACAAAAATGGAATTTCAGCTTAAAGAAAACCATCAGCAATCAAAAATTATTTAATTTTATCCCCAGTTGAGAAATGCAAATTTGCACCACCCTAAGCATCCAGCAAACTGTGCATGATCAGAGCCAATATTAAAAGGATATTTGTTGTAGATCATGCCAATTGCTCACAGTATTTAGTCCCTGAATGATACTATTTCCAGTATTTAGGGCCTGTTCAGACTATGCGCGTTCCTAGCCGTTTTTCAGGGAACACGTACGGGTACCAAAAACGCATAGAAACGGCTCCTAATGCTTTTGAATGGGCTAGTTCACATGTATGCGTATGAGACGCATACGTTTCTCATCCGCATTGCTGCACGCAGTTCTGTGCGTCACGCATAGAAACGGACGCAATGAAAGTCTATGGACGCGTATCAAAAACGCGTACTATTGCGTTTTTAGCGTACGTTTTCCTCTGCGGTTCCCATAATTCTTTTTTTCCCCCTGGGTCACGTGTTTGTGCAAAACGCAATAGAAAACGCATTCGAACGCAAGAAAAACGCATGCGTTTTTCAACTTGCGTTTCTTTGAATTTATACGCGTTCTACAAACGCTGACAGTCTGAACAGGCCCTTAAGCAGGTAGCGATCAGGCATTTGATAGGTTTCCTAATTATTGTAAATTATTGATGATGGCTACACTCCAATCAAAGACAAGGTAACTAAAGAACATGTACCGAATTGGTCATTTCCACTTCCTAATTCCAGTTAAACATTTTAGTTTTCCATTTTCATTTCTAGCCCGAAAGCAAAAGGAATTAAGGGCTAGATCGTGAGATACAGAAGTAATTCTGCTGTTTTGGGACAACACGATAAAACCAGAACCTAGAAAACTAATATGGTTTATTATGGAATAAATTAATGTCTGGATTTCATTTACTTCAATTATTTTACTGGGATGCCTTTGTACATATATTGAGCCCTGACCTTATTTTATTCCTAAATTCTTGTGGGCTGCTGGAGGTTGAGTGCAAATTTACATCTGATATGCAACTCTTATATCAGCCTGTGGTTACAAGGTGCATTACACCTCTGCAAAGGGTTACATGAAGCATGGGCATGAGAGGAGTGTGTAAATGACAAAATAAAAACTCAAAAAATAAAATAAAATAAAAAGACATTTCTGGGCTTATTTAAAAACAAAACAAAAAACAAAGAGCAAGGACCACAGTATAGTAACACAGCAGGCAATAGGAAAGATCAAACTGGCAACTCTGGCTTTTTACAGTTTTGTGTCAAATTCCTCAATTTTCAGTTTTACAGGGAAATAGCCAGTTTCCAAATATATGTGTGGTCACTGCGCAAGTATCAAAGTGCTTTTAGAAAGTATCGTTTCTGTCCTAAGATGCAGAAGTACCAATACTTTAATAGTAATAAAGCAAAGATAATCAGGTTAAGTGAGCCCATCAAAATTATGCTACATCACATAAGGCATCTGAAAACCTTTTTAGAATATTTAAGAGAAAAACAAAAAGACAACTATTTTTCACATTTTTCTAAGCCCTTTTGCACTCTTAAATAAGCCCAGCTAAGTTTTTAAATCAATGAGTAATGAAGCAGACAGCTTAGAGTTACATTAGCTACAATTTTGAAACAAGACATGCTTCAAACACAAAAGCTGTACCTAATCATTTTCTGAACACCAGAAAAGAAAATATAAATGGAACGTGATAACAAAGCATCCTTTAACATATGCCAATATATTTTCATCTGCTTAAAGTATAACTTCAGCCAAAACTCTCTGCACAATTTAGGATAAAATAAGATAACATCCTTTTTCAGGTTTTTGCAGCTGTCTGTGTCTCCAATGAATAGGTTCTACCTCTATTCCCACCCATGCGATACCTAGTTGTAAGGTAAATGGACAGTCACTGCACAATCACTGGTTCAAAGTAATTTCTTCATAAGGATATACAGTAAATGTTTACATTAAAGAAGAAATGAACCAAAAATGTTCCTAACATACTAATTAGTTTCCTTGGAAAGGCAAAAGTGCAATCTAAGAATTCACTAAATAATTACCAGCTGTTGGTTAAATGGGCAAGCTGCTACAAGATTTTAGTTGGAAATCCCAACCAATGCCTTTTGGTTGGATCTACCTATTGCATTCAAAACATTCCTTGCCTACCAATACTCAATAGAAGGAAAAGGAAGTTTAGCTCACTGACGTGCCCTAGGCACAGGAAGTGGGTAGAAATGTCCAAGACACAAGCATAAGATTGTTGAAGATCCAATCCATTTTTACTGTAACCAGATCTACAGAAAGTTTTGAATGGAGTTTGACTTTAAGATGCTAAAAAGGCAGTTCCTTTCACAATGTTTAATCATTTAATCACGCCCAGAATAAATGCAAGGGGGAGAAGGGTAACATATCTGCAATACATATAGAATTATACGACTTCATTTTAGCTGCTGTAAGGTATAGGCACTTGATCAAAGTGGCCATGTGACCTCAATTCACATCTCCAGAAAAAAAAGCTTATAAATGCATGATATCATGAGGTTAGGTTCTATACAAACGAGATCATTATGAAAAAAAGTTATTAAAATACAGAAAATAATCATTGTAACACATTGCAATAAACAAGATTTTTTTGTGTTTAGAATTTTTTTGGTAGCAAAAAAAAAAAAAAAAAAAAAAAAAAAGGTAGACATAAAAATTACAAATGGTTCCTTCAGGAGAATGATTTTTCTAAATGCTTAAATGTGTTGTAAATATGTGCCTTCGTGAACATCCATCCATATGCTGGTTATACATTATAAATACTAACAGTTTGCACTTAACCTGAAACCGGTAAAAACCCTAAGCTACGTTGTCCACTACTCTGTATTGTTCATTTTAATAAAGTACTAAAATTCAGCATATGAAACCTAACAATAAATTTACTACACTAATTATTTAACAGTAATAAACTGACATGAAATATTTTTTCTTCAGTTCACAGTACACACAAAAAAGCTCAATATTATCGCATATTTAAAAAAAAAAATCTACAAAGCAGCTTAAAGCAGTTTATAATAACCTCTAAACAGAATCCCTGGTTAACAAAGTGCTTTAACAAGAATTAAACTTCTTCAAAATAACCTAGTAAAAAATAGTGCTAGACTGATTCCAAGCTCACAAGTTGTATGTAGAACATTGCTGTCACATGAAGCACCAATATATATATATATCTATTTACAAACTGAATCAAGAGATTGAATGTTTACCCTATATTACTCTGGTATGTTCTTCAACACAAGTTAGAAAAACAAAAGAAGTCTTCACTAGATTGGATTTTCAAGAATCAATCCACCGTGATACTTTAGTGATAGGTGGATGCTTATAAACTGAATCACCGTGTTCTTAAAATGCTTGTTAATTAATCTCTCAAATAGAGTCTGGCTATGATTCAACCCATGAAGTCAAACTCTTCTTGATGTAAACCTCCTTCATTCTGTAAAGTACCAAGGACAACAAAATGTGTCTAATGACCAAGGCAGGTTGGTAAACCAATGCTAAGAGTTTTTGAGAGAGGTAAGGAAGCATCAGGCAATTCATCCTAATAGCATCTACCCAGCAAATTATCAGCCTTAGATGGACTGATCCTTAAGATACATTTTTTTAATTTGCACTATTTCCACAGTATCACAAGTGTTCTGAAACCGTTTGTGTTTAAAGCAGTGTGCCACTTGGGGCAGTCAAGCTCACCATTGGCTACTACCACATTCATGCAAAAGTGAGCCAAGTTGTCGAGGATTGCCTAGATATAATTATCGGCACATTCCTCAGTTACATTGACCTTTGCAGCCCCTTTTCCAGGTTTCTAAAAGGCTGTTGGTCCAAAACAACTAGTAACTAGATCCCCCTTAACTATAGTCTCTAAGGGTAAAACACTTTGACAGATATTTCTGGTCAGCTGCCTGTGAAGATGTTCTGAAAACAAAAGTCCCGTTTCTGATTCTTTTGGGACCCCACAGAATATTGATGTATAGAAGAAAATTCTCTCTCAATAAAACTTGCTGGTCAGACTTCTTGGCTTATTCTAGGCATACCAAGGACTGCTGGGGATCCATTAAGTGCTCAGCTAGCAATCCTGTCCATGGGCCAACTGAATAAAGCTGGCCACTGGGGCCAACTGATTAAGGTTGATTAAGGTTGAAGAATGTCAAAATGCAAGTTAAAAAGCAACAAGGAGACTTAAGTTTGACTTGGTAAATCCAGAAACGACTAAAGCAATAGTTTTATCTAATCACACATGGTGCTCTTTGAGGGTAGGGATCAGTCTATCACCGGTAATAGATACACATTTGGCTATCTTTTCTAATTGATATATCGAATGCTAAAAATATAGGATGCAGTTTGTTGGATTATGTGACAATGATGATTTTGCAGTGGGTTGGTAAAGCAAGGGGTAGAAAGGCTCGTCACCATTTGACCCTTTTCGTCTTACAGTAAGGACATTCTGGTTTGCTAGATGCACACTGTTCACACAGTACATAATGCTGACAGGACTGCGAGATTAAACTTCTGTCGTTTTCATGGCAGACCATGCATTTCTGGGAATGTAGCTGGAATATCAACTGTGGACACACAAAAAAAAAACATACAAAAGTAGTGAGTACAAAAGGAATTGTCATTTAAAGTTTAACTACAGTCATATAAGCTAAAAAACCGGAATGCTTATTTCCAGAGGACCCTTCAGTACCAAGCTACATATGGTACTAGATATTTATTTTCAGAAAATATTGCTTATAATACTCTTGGTCTGAAATGTAAAGAGTATACAGGCGTCCCCTTGTGTTGCTGACCTCCCCCTGTGGTGATCCACCAGGATGGATCACTCCAGCCTAAAACCTTTGCTATCTTTAAAAAATTAAAGGGAGCTACTACAGCAAAGTACCAGTGGATTCCACTGCACCACTGACGTGACACATGCACCGCGTGCTATGGCAGCAGCCAGTGGAACGTGAATGGGCAGCTGGACAGGACACTAACAGTGGCGGGAGAGGTTTCAATGCATGGGCACTGGGTGGGGGAGCACATGGGTAGGGAGGGTCACCTTAAAATTGGGGGACAGCAGCGGAGGCGGCTTCATGATTTCGATTCCCGGGAGATTTCATGCTGAAATCGATTAGGAATCGGCCTGCGGTGTATGGGCAGCCATCATATCTCTCACTCTGGTCAGATTATTTGTCCTTCTGCCCATACATCGCAAGACATATTTGCACCTGAATATTATGTCTGTTCATAACTGCTGAACAGACAACTGTTGAAGAATCAAAGTCCAAAATGATCAAGAACAAAGGCTTTAATCATCTACACGACTTGGAGAAGCTGTCTTACCCCATCAATTGTTTCCAGGTCGGAGCACAGCTGGCTTTTCAGAGAATGTAGCTTTGGTAAAGGGAGCTTTTCTACATCACCGTATTTCCTCATTACAGAAAACTGTGGAGATACACGGATGACATCAAACTCTTCCTGTAGTTTTTTCAGTTTGCCTTCCACCTCCTCCTTCTGTAGTAATGCTAGTTGTCTGTCAGCATCGGCTGCCTTTGCATGTTCCTTTGCTTCTTGAGCTTCTTTCTGCCAGGCATCACATGCCTAAAATACAAGAAAGTAGCGCTACAGTTCCTGTACAAACAGCATTTTCAGTCAAGGTAACCAATTCAGTTGACTTTAGACGATCGAATAAAAAAGTTTTACACATACCTTGGACTTCCTCCGGCCCCCTTCGTGCTGATTAGGTTCTCGCCATCTTTCTCCACTGCCTGCAGCCTCAGCTATCCGGCCCCGTAACTGCGGGAGTCAGGGGCCTTACTGTGCATGCTCCGCCTTGCCGCACGCACTCCATCGCGCTGCCGTCGCTGGGAGAGTTCTGCACCTACGCAGTAATACTGCACAGGCACAGAACGCTCTCCCAGCTACAGGAGCAAGACAGGGAGCATGCCTGGCCACAAGTCACCTGTGCCGACTGGCCAAATTATAGAGGCTGCAGGCCAAGGGAGTGATCAAGCCAACAAGGGAGCGATCAAGCCAAAGGGGGCTGGAGGAAGCCACAGGTATGTATAAACCTTTTTTTTTTTTCCTTCATCTCAGGTACACTTTAAGCGGAAGATGAGGAGCAAATGATTCCCTGATGATCTTTCTCACAGCTGCATAAACTCTCCATGGAGGTGAATGGGAGCGGCCGTACTCCTGGCAAACTGGTGAGGAGACAACCAGCGGATTTTCTGTATACCAGATCCTTGCAGCTGAGGCCTGAATTACAGACATGTACTTTATTGGAAATGCATTGTTTCTTTTCAAGCTTGGTAATGTAGTGTAGTATAGATTCAGCATTTGGTGCTTAGTCCTGTCAAATTATGAATGACTGGTGTAAAAAATAAAAGAAGAAATAAAAAAAAAAATACAATAAAAGGGCAGGGGCGTAAATATGGCCAGCTCAAACTCTCTTCCACTGTCTGCTGCTATTCTGCTTTCTCACATGCAAAAATCACAGATTTTATATAGAAAAACACTGATCTGAGCACAAATACCTTCTCCTGTGACGGCACATAGAATACATGAAACATGTAGCGGCTTTTGTATGGTAGAGCTACCTTTTCTTTCAAGTTCTTTTATTTTAGTATAGGTTTTGCCTGAGCTTAAGAGCACAAAGAAGAGCATAGCTGCAGGCGTGGCATGGTGTGAGAGGTGGAACTTAAGCTACCAGGCCTTTTGTACCTACATGGCTCAAAACGAAATTCTGGCTCTGCTGAGAGGAGATTGAGGCAGGCCATTCAGCATTCATTGAGTTCTGTTCTGTAAAGACATACTTTGCTCCAGCATCCCTTTACAAATAATCCTTAACCACTTCAGCCTTCAGTCGTTTTCACTTTATGCATCCGAGCAATGTTCACCTCCCATTCATTAGCCTATAACTTTATCACTACTTATCACAATGAACTGATCTAGATCTTGTTTTTTCCCGCCACCAATTTGGCTTTCTTTGGAGGGTACATTTTGCTAAGTGCCACTTTCCTGTAAATGCATTTTAACAGGAAGAATAAGAAAAAAAACAGAAAAAATTCATTATTTCTCAGTTTTCAGCCATTATAGTTTTAAAATAATACATGCCTCCATAATTAAAACTCACGTATTGTATTTGCCCATATGTCCCGGTTATTACACCGTTAAAATTATGTCCCTATCACAATGTATGGCGACAATATTTTATTTGGAAATAAAGGTGCATTTTTCCGCTTTGCATCTATCACTATTTACAAGTTTAGAATAAAAAAAAAAAAATAGAAATATTTCATCCTTACATTGATATTTAAAAAGTTTAGACCCTTAGGTAAATATTTACATGTTTTTTTTTTTTTTTTTAATTTGTAATGTTTTTTGTTTTTCTTTATATTAAACATTTTATATGGGTATTTTTTGGGAAGGTGGGATGTAAACAATACTTTTATAATGTAAATGTGTGTTAAGTTTTATTTTTTTACTTTTAGCTGTCGCTTTTTCTGCGGGGGAGAGGAATCCGTGATCGGGCACCATACCTCGATTCACTGATTCATGGGCTAACGATCCCATGGCCTCCTGGGCGTAGCTAGTACGTCCAGGAGGCCAAAGTAGTTAAAGAGACTCAGAGACGAAAGACAACAAATTTATACATACCTTGGGCTTCCTCCAGCCCCATCTGCACGGATCGTTCCCAGGCCGCCGTCCTCAGCCATCTCTATCGCTAGTACTGGGTCCCGTCACTTCGGCCAGTCAGAGCCAGTCTAAGCAAGCGCAGTGCGCTCCCTCCATACAGTGCAGGAGCATGCGTAAGGCAGGCGCCGGAGAGCCAGAGGTAGGCGTTCTGCATGCATACAACTGGCCGCGTCTAGCGAAAAGTAACAGCACCCGGTGGAGAAGACTGAGGACGGCGCATGGGAGCGATCCGTGCGGATGGGGCTGGAGGAAGCCCCAGAGACGTATACATTTTGTATTATTCGGCTCTGAGTCCCTTTAAAGCAGGGGTCTCAAACTCGCAGCCCGTGGGCCATTTGCGGCCCTCGATACAATATTTTGTGGCCCTCGCCGACAAAAGCTTCCTTATAGTTCGCTTCAGTGCTCCTAAGTAATCCGCCGCATCCCTGCCGCTAAACGAGGGCCGCAGAGCCCCCAAATCGCCCAGGGGGCAATCCGCCGGCATTTCCTGGAAGGGACAGAGCTTTCAGCTGCAGCTCTGTCCCTCCTGACACCAATCGCCGCACGGATCGCCGCCTCTCCCTGCCCCTCTCTGTGAAGGAAGAGTGAAAGGGGCGGGCAGAGGCGGCGATGCGCTGCAATTGTGAAATTCCTTATGCGGCCCAGCCTCAACCTGACTTTGCCTCCTGCGGCCCCCAGTTAAATTGAGTTTGAGACCACTGATTTAAAGCAACAATGACATACTTAATCTGTGCCATTTTTAGGCAACAGCAACCCAGGCAGACACATTGGGTGTCACCTGCTGGTAAGGGCCACCACAGAGCTATTCTTAGCACAATGTGCTTTACAGAATTCATATAAAACAACTGCTATCTCCATTAAGAAAAAGATAATTTGGTGATTTTTTTCACCAAAAAGGGCACTGTTAATTAGCAATACAAAGGAGGTATGAAAAACATTAATATGATATAGCATGTGCTTCTAACATACAAATTATGTTTTGATTTAGATTTGGTGTGTTTTGATTGTTGCAGTTCTTCTGGGTTTCCAGGACAATATTTCAACCTGCCAAGACTCATGTTATACATAAACTGAGTAATGTTTTTCTTTAAAGTAAATATGGACTGGTGATATTTTCATAGGCATATTTTGAGAACCATGTCAAATATACAATTTGATATTGGTGCCTGCAAATCTAATTCACAAGATAGGGGGAGGAAAAAAAAAAAAAAAGTCTTGCCTTGGGCACCAAAATGCCCAGAAACAGCCTTACTCTGAATGCTGTAAACCTACGGATACTGTAAGCAACGCTTTTCATACAGCAACCCATCTGTGTTCTGACCTCAAGCTCTGTGCAGAATTCTGCGGAGAAAGCAAGCTAATTACAACAGCAGGGAGTGCAGATTCAGGGAAATAAATGAATGCTGTTGCTATGGATCCAAGAGGAAAAAGTGACTTTTTGGTTTTGGCAGGCACAGATCATAGCAAGTAGGGTAAACAAAGGACAAGCAAAAGTCAGGTCAATTTAAAGGAAATTTTAACTAATATGATATCCCTTAAACTTGCTTGCTATTTCATAATAAATGTATTTCTTAAATGAGAGATTATCCCTCCAAAACATGACTATTATGGTTGTATAGATAAGTTGGATACACATATACCATATCCTCCAGCCATTTGTTTAAAACTAGGGTTGTGTGACTGCTGGACGAGGCATGTAGACCAATCTCTTTGCTTCAGTAATAGTTCCAAAAGACAAGCCTCCTTCCCATATAAAGTCTGCAGGGGTTGGTGGGCTGCTACACTACAGGTCAATGATAAAGGGAACCAGCTGGCAAAGCCAGGAGATGACAGCAGCACAAGCAGTCACATGTTCACAGCTTTCTACAAAAAGGTACTCTGAAGCACTTCTGTTTTAATGTACAGAGTGGTCCATAGTGGTGTGGGGGACAAATACTTCAGTAGAGCCCTGAGATCAGCTTTAGCCTGAGTTCAATTAAGGAAAAGAGGCGCCCAGGTTTGATAAAACTAAGTTAAAACCAACAATAAGATCGAGAAAGGAATGAGGTGGCTTACCTCAATGATGACAGTTTTGTGACAGATAAAAAGAATTGTATTTGAACGGGCAACACGTTTTGCAGGTCAAAGCCGGCTTCCTCAGGCCATATATCCGATAGCATGGAGCGCCTATGTTAGCTCAGACTTCTACTGGTGTGAATATGACTTTATACAAAGACTAAATGAAACTCACATGTACAAACAAGTCATTTATTTACAACATAAGCTACATTTCCTCAGCTTATGATTCATAATCTCATCCGCTTCTCTCGGTTAAAGGGAACCTGAGCTGAAACTCAGGTTCAAAAAGAGATATTTACCTAAGCAGAGGGAAGCCTCAGAATTCTATTGAGGCTCCCCCTCCAGGCTCCTATGTACCCCCTTATTTGTTGCAGCCTTCCTCCACATCAGGGCTGTGCTCCTGATATGTCGCAGCCCTGATATCGCCAATCTTCTGGGGAGCCACGCTTAATGAGGGGAAACATCAGAGCACTGAGGGACGCCTCAATAGGCCTCAATAGGACACTGAGGCTTCCCTCTCTTTAGGTAAGTATCTCATTTTGTACCAGAGCTTCGGGTCGGGTACACTTTAAGACAATAGTTTATAATATTGTATCTAAAGTAAAATTCAATGGCACACGTTGAAAGCAGAGACTGCAATGCCAACAGGTTGTATAGCTAAAACATGTGACTTACCTGTTTTACCTGCTGCCAGGAGTCTTCCCACCTTTTTATTTTTCGCTTGGCGTCATCCAGTTCTCTCCTAATGCGGGACAGTTCATTGCTACTTGAGCTTGTACTGGTGGAACTGGCAGGACCACTACTGAACACTGGGGATGGACTGGGAGAGAAACTCCCACTAACAAAGTCCCATATACTGCCTGTCACCCCATTCAAACCTGCCAGAAGGGAAAAACAAAAAAAATCAAACTCAAAATAAACACCAGACACATTCCTTTGTATGTGCAAGACTGATCAATTGGTACAGTAAAGGCAAAACACACAAAAAGTTTTAGCTGCACTGCTATATGGATCCTTTACAGCAATAGTTGAGGAGATCCGCCCCTTTAAAAATCTATTCGTGCACTACTTGCTAAGCAAGGAGCCAGCAGCTTATATACTATATTGTTTAGCTTGATTCAAAAAACAAAGACTGCTGTCTCAATGTACGTATGAAAGTTTTAATTTCAGCCTTGGCTACATGTATCTCACAACCATGATTAAAATAACCACAAATAAAAACATCTTTACCTGGCCAGGATATGCGCGCTATTTCTATGAGGGACCAAATCAGGTGTAATGCAAGGTGTAATCGCCCAGCCGCAGCCTATGCAAAAAACACCAAGCTACCTGTATTCAATATGGTCCTCGGCCACCACCTGAACACCACACACACTGTGCAATCTTCCGAGCGATCCCTTGTGGACCATAGGGAATGGGTACTAGGTCCACAAGGGATCGCTCGGAAGATTGCACAGTGTGTGTGGTGTTCAGGTGGTGGCCGAGGACCATATTGAATACAGGTAGCTTGGTGTTTTTTTCATAGGCTGCGGCTGGGCGATTACACCTCGCATTACACCTGATTTGGTCCCTCATAGAAATAGCGCGCATATCCTGGCCAGGTAAAGATGTTTTTATTTGTGGTTATTTTAATCATGGTTGTGAGATACATGTAGCCAAGGCTGAAATTAAAACTTTAATACGTGCATTGAGACAGCAGTCTTTGTTTTTTGAATCAAGCTAAAGTATATGGATCCTGTGACTGCTAAATGTCTTTCAAATAAAACTTACAGGATTGCGTTTTTTAATCCTAGTTATCTAATGGGTAACTGAATATGAACTAATACGCAGAGCTGGTGTTCAGATCAGCTGTGTACTTGTTCCAGGCCATTGACAATCTAGGTAGATAATTCAGGATGTAGAGGACAGCCTTGGGCCTCTCACCTTCAAAGTACCCCTGACCTGGTAACCCCCCACCCCCCCTCCCTTCCCCAAATACTTTTGAGATTATTTTATTACTGGTGCTGTGACTAGCACACAGCTTTAGGTTAGTATAGGATTCGGTGCACACAGCGCGCAGGGGAGCTGTGCTGTGTGTGGGCTTGTGGTAATTGAGATTGGAAGGATATTTTACCTCAATTATCACAGCCCAGCTCCTCTGCACTCTGTGTGCAGTGAAATATAAAGCAGAACTAAAGCGGTGGGTGGAGGGCGCAGAATTATGGACGGGCAGAGAGAAGGAAAAAATGCAACTTCCTCCCCGCACATATTCGACATGGACCGGGGTCAAGGGTACTTTAAATACACATTTACTATTGGCAGCTCCCCTACCTGTATCCTCCCCTACCTGTATCCTCAGACTAACTTCAAAATAGGCCTGTGCGGGTGCCTAACTTATTTTACTTAAAATGCAGTTTTGAATATTTACATTTACGTGATGGTTAAGTCACTAGAAACAAGTTGCTACACATGCAAAGACATTCACTTTCTAATTATTTTCCTCTTTTCTTTAAAGAGACTCTGAAGTCTCCTTAAAATCACGTTTTTATTTTCAAAACCTCTTAAGTATGTTTGCCCTAATTAAAACGCTGCATCCCCGCAGCTGAAATCTAACTAAATCCCCCCAAACTCCTCGGGGCACATTGCGGGGAGCGCTTTCGCGAGAGGCAGAGCTTTCAGCTGCAGCTCTGCCTCTCCACGTGTCTATCAGCGCGGATCTCCGCCTCCGTCCGCCCCTCTCAGTCTTCTTTCATTGAGAGGGGCGGGGAGATACGCGCTGATAGACGCGTGGAGAGGCAGAGCTGCAGCTGAAAGCTCTGCCTCTCACAGAAGCGCACAGGGCAGCAAAATAAAAAAAAAATTAAGGAGCTTTATTTATACAAAATGTCCAGTATCTGAAACGGAATACACTTTGGAGTCCAGTATCTAAAAAAAATGCCAAACTTTACCGACAAGTAAACCCACGTATCAACTTCATTTTTCCAATCACAAGGTAAATAAACATTTCGCAAGATTTCAGATCTTACCTAAGGAATTGTGTGAAGAAGAAGAAGTGCCTAAGGCATTGTGCTCAGATTTCAGAGTTTGTGCCTGCTGGCGGGGTGCCATACTGGAGGCCAGATAAGACTGTGACAGTGACTGTGAGAGAGAACTCAAAGGAGAAGTTGAGAGAGAAGACGATGAATGAAGCGAAGAAGAGCGAGCCAGAGAACCTGGAATATTCACTGGAGCTGAACTTCCTAGTAACCGCTGACCTGCAGGAAGAGGAAAAGAACAGATCAACATTCAACATAGTACTGCCACCATTTCTGTATGGACCAATGCATTCCTTTACATGCCTCAACCTCCTTGAGTATTCCTGACCCAGGCTCAGAGTGAGAAAAATAAAATTAAAAATGCTGTGAACGTTAATCCCAAGGCTGGGAGAGGGCAGCTGCCAGGCAGCTTACTGCAGAGCTCACAGCTCTGCAGTAGAGCGGCACTTCCTACTCACATCCCCAGGATCAAGACAGAGTTCTCTGTTCCCAGTTGATCCCTTGGGTGAGATTGTCGTCTGTCAAGTGACCACAGACTGAGATCTCACCATAGGGATAGAGCGCACCCTGGAGGACATGAGGAAGAAATGCAGCACTGGTCCTGGGGAGGAGAGTTTTGCACAGCGGCTGTCTGAACTGGGGGTTTCTCTGGCTTGTGATTGGATCTGAAATTTTAAATCTAAAAGCAGAAAAAAATGTCACCGCTTTTAAACCCTAAAATCCAAAACTAATCATACCACCAAGGAGGTTACCATGCAAGTGGAGAAGAGGAACAAGGCACTGTGGATGCTTCTGCACCTTTAATTGTAGATTCACATAGACAAAGTGGTTAGCAGTGGGGGTTAACAAGCCTGACGTAACAAGCCTGACATCCGTTTCGCGTTACTAAACGCTTCCTTGGAGGCTACAAGGATGAACCCAAGGAGGTTAATATATTAAAGCACAAGCCAATCCAGCCCACTACAATCTGTAGATGTCATACATTTGGGACCATTATAGCTATGTTTCTGATCTGCATTTTTTTGATCTTCCAGAAAATGACAACTTGGTGGAAGGGTTATCCCATTTAATCAGATTATCCAAACATAAACAAAGTTCCTTGCGCTCTCACAACAGAGCAATAAACACTTCCACTAGTCCTTTAGTCCTCTCCAGTATTACACAGCGCTGCTCCAAAGGATGGGAATGTGCAAACAATCTAGGTGAGAAAGGAGCGCTGCATAGTTTATTACCAAAGGCAGAACTTTAATCGAGTAATGACGCCGCCAACACGCCGAGGATAGCCCCTGCCCACCGCCCCGAGAGACGAGCCCCCAGGCCAACGGAGACCGCGCTGCCGGCCACAGCACGTGTGTATCTGCCTCCCTGGGCGTGTAGCGGTTGTGCCCCACCGCTGAAATGCGATTTTAAGCTCTATGTCTTGTGAGTATAACTTTTAATGCGATTAAAGTCCTGCCTTTGGCAATACACTATGCAGCGCTCCTTTCTCACCTAGATTATCCCATTTAATTGCTAACTTTATGGACTCAAAATGCAAGCTTTCAAGACCTTTTAGAGGTTTCTTTGTTAGTGATAAAGTAACAAAGAAACACAAAATATGCCAAACGTTTGCATTTTCAGTCTATACATTTAGTTTGCAACTGGTAAAATGCTTGCTCCAACGTTTATCTTTAGCTGATGACTACAATGGTAAACTATTTTACTCCACTCCAAGGACAACGCCCATTAGTATGTTTATTCTGCAGTACACTGCAGAGAAAAAAAAAAAAAGTTTTCAAGTGCAGCAAATTACCTTTAAAGGATAATGTAAATGAACAAACTACAATGGTAGGCAGACCCTTAAAGGGAACCTTAAACTAGAAAAAAACAAACAAAAAAAAAAAACAAAAAAAAAAAACATGAGTTTCACTTACCTGGGGCTTCTACCAGCCCCCTGCAGCCATCCTGTGCCCTCGCAGTCACTCATGGCTCCTCAGGTCCCCTGCTGCCAGCTAGTTTCGGTTTTGTCGACTGGGAGTCGGTCGGCCGCCATGCGTACATTTTTACGCATTCCCGCTGGTGCAGAAAGCTATCGCGGACATTAACAAGTACATTTTTGCGCAATACGGGTGCAACGCGTAAAAATGTACACATTGCACCTGTAACGTGTAAAAATGTACTTGTGTCTGTGATAGCTTCCTGCACCAGCGGGAATGCGTAAAAAGGTACGCATGGAGGCCGGCCGACTCCCAGTCGGCAAAAACGAAACTAGCTGGCAGCAGGGGACCGGAGGAGCCATGAGTGACTGCGAGGGCACAGGATGGTAGCAGGGGGCTGGTAGATGCCCCAGGTAAGTGAAACTCATGGTTTTATTTTGAGTTAAGGTTCCCTTTAAGTACATAACCCTCTTAAAAAATACTAATCCACTTACCTGGGGCTTCCTCCAGCCCGTGACAGGCAGGACGTGCCCTCAACGCCGCTCCGCAGGCTCCCGGTCTTCTCCGGTGGCTCACCCGACCTGGCCAGGACGGCTTCCAGGTCGGGCTCTTGTGCGCTCCAACGTGCGTCTCATGGGGTCACGCTGACGTCATCGGACGTCCTCCAGGCTGTACTGCGCAGGCACAGTTGTTCTGCGCCATACAGTCAGTAGGATGTCCGATGACATCAGCGCGACCGCGTGAGATGCACGTTGGAGCGCAAGGAGAAGGCCGATCAGGAGCCAGCCTGGCCAGTTCGGGTGAGCCACCGGAGAAAACCGGGAGCCTCCGGAGCGGCATTGAGGGCACGTCCTGCCTGCCACGGGATGGAGGAAGCCCCAGGTAAGTGGATTATTTATTTTTTTTTACTAACTCCATGGACCCTCCCTTTAAGTAGAAGGAAAATGTCCTTCCTTGACCTTCACTCGTTAACCTCAGCAGAACCTGGGAGTGTTTATTAGAGAGATTTATTGGATTCATGAACTAGTCGCACTGCTTCTGGGAGGAATGAATGCTTGCTGGGGCTTGAATTTGGGCACTTGTGGATATATTTCTGAGGCCTTTTCTTTTACTTTATTTACCAAGTAATCACTGCAGTTTCTTGGGTTTCTCAGTTTTAGATTATATGGATTTTGCAGCAATTTTCATTCAAGAAAATGTGGTTTTCAAAACACAACGGAAACGCATGTATTCGCAGATATTGGAAAAGGTCCCTTAATGCATTAAAAAAAAAAAAAAAAAAAAAAAAAAGAAGTATAACACAGTAAAATGAAAAATAAGGTAAGAGCAAAAGACGTTAATAAATTAAGAAAACAGTGCAGATGGTGAAGTTCCTAGGAATAAAAAACAAATGAACCCTTACTTGATAATCCCAGGTCACCGTTGTCCGAGTCCTCTAATTCTTTGTCTAAAGATGCAACGCTTATATTGCTAAAATGAAGATCTAGGGCAGAACCTGCAAAACAAGAAATAGTGTAACTCAGCAGAGGAAGAAGTGTGTGTAACAGCTAAGCACTACAGATAACATCAGCAACAAGTCATCTGACTCACTCATTAAACCAGGGAAAAGGGCAATGCTGATGGGCAGCATCACAACCTATAGCAAGCAGACTGTGTTTGCACAGACAAACATGCACATACAAGTCAGTTAAGGTCAAGCCAGTTAGGCACAGTTATAAATATTAGTTGGTTTTAGGAGTACCCTCCTCTAGTCCTTAATATCCAATACTCATTAAAGAGGAACTTAAGCGATAAGGGAAAAAAATAAATCAATACATTGTAAAGTGAGAAGTAAAAAAAAAAAAAAATAGGAGAAAGATCAAGAAATGATTATTTGCCACATAATTTGTTCATATTGCTTGATCCACAATCAGCTTGCACGTCATCTTTACTACTGGCAGCCATGGAAAAAAAATACAGCACCAGATGTCATTATCTATAACCACACCCCTTAACAATGCGATCGGCTAAAAGGTTGTTTGTTGTTTTTTTTAACCGTTTAAGTACCAGGGGTCTCTGCCCCCTTAAAGGGAACCTTAACTGACAGGGAAATGGATGTTTCCTTTTAAACAATACCAGTAGATTTCAATTAATGTTGTCCTTATAGAGAATATGAAGAGAGAATAAATCTCGCTGATTCTCTTATATATAGCAGGGGCATGTTTGCCCCTGCTAAAATGCTGCTATACCGCCGCTGAATGGGGGTCCCTTACCCCCCAAATCCCCTCCGTGCAGTGCGGGGATTCCTGGTGAGGCAGGGCTAACTGCTATAGCCCTGCCTCTTAGCGTGTCTGTCAGCGCTGATCGCCGCCTCTCCCCGCCCCTTTCAGTCTTCACTGAGAGGGGCGGGGAGAGGCGGAGATCCGCCGCCTGATAGACGCGCTGAGAGGCAGAGCTACAGCCATTAGCTCTGCCTCCAGCAGCAGCAAAATCCACGACCAAGTTGGTCGTGGATTTTGCAGGGGGGATTTGGGGGGTAAGGGACCCCCGTTCAGTGGTGGTATAGCGGCGATTTGCAGGGGCAAACATGCCCCTGCTATATATAAAGAGAATCAGCGAAATTTATTCTCGCTTCAGATTCTCTTTAAAGTGAACCTTAAGTCTGAAAAATAATGAGTTTTACTCACCTGGGGCTTTCCTCAGCCCCCTGCAGCTGATCGGTGCCCTCACCGCGTCCCTCCGATCTTCCTGTTCCCGCCGGCGGCCACTTCCGGTTTCGCCGTCACCGTCCGTCAGGCTGGGAACGCGAGTGATTCTTCGCGTTCATAGCCACAATATCTCCCCCTATGCTGCTATTGCGGCCTTCCTTGCCGCAATAGCAGCATAGGGGGCGATGTTGTGGCTGGGAATGCGAAGAATCACTCGCGTTCCCAGCCTGACGGCCGGTGACGGCGAAACCGGAAGTCGCTGCCGGCGGGAACAGGAAGATTTTTTTTTTTCAGACTTAAGGTTCACTTTAAGTGGTTAATAGATATACATATGCAGAGAGGGAGATACTGGTTGCATGGGAGATGGGAACAGGCATTATTTGTCACAATGCAACAAGGCTGCCACAGTGTAATCCTGACATCACACTGTGGGTGGGATTTTACCAGAATATCAGCCATACAGACGTTTTTAAGGATCTATTTGAGAAAAGGTAAAGATTTTTTTGTGGTAAAGGGAGTATTGTTTACCGATTGGGATGGATGTTCAATTCTTGGTTACAGTTCCTCTTTGAAGTGAACCAGAGGTGAGAGTGATGTGGAGGCTGCCATAGTTATTTCCTTTTAAGCAATACCAGTTGCCTGTCTGTTCTGCTTATACTCTAACACGTTCAGCCACAGACCCTGAACAAGCATGCAGCAGATCAGGTGTTTCTGTATATTGTCAGATCGGACAAGATTAGCTGCATACTTGTTTCTGGTGTAATTCAGGCACTAGTGCAGATCAGCAAAGCTGCCAGGCAACTAGTATTGTTTAAAAGGAAATAAATATGGCATCATCACTATCACCGTGGGTTCACTTTAACTTCCAATAGAGATATGAAATAACTAAAGTCATTTTCAAATCTGGTTCGCCGCATCCACAAAAGGTACAACTTTGCCAATAGAAGAATGTATAAAATTGGTGTATTGGCGCTCATCAGATAAAACACACCTCATGCAATGTTCAAGATCAGATGCAGGTGTTCACATCCCTTGTGATATCTGTAGTCCACCACTGAGCTGACTCCACATTAACTTCTTATAAATAGCTACTCTGGTAGAAACAACAGCTATATATACACAAGCCTGAAGCCCAGTGATGCAAGCAAAGGGAGGTAATCACTGAGCCAACATTTCCTGTAGGAATTGAAGCTAGAAATCTAGTGATGCAAGACAAAGGAGGCCCTTACTGAGCCTGTATATGCTGTACAATCTCAGCCTGCTGAAGTTATTACACTGACAACTGAATTCTAGGTGCTTTGGATTACACATTTACAACAGTGATATGTAGTTCTCTTATTACAGTGTCTGAGAAGGTTCTTGCCTATGCAGGTTCCTAATGTACAGTTTAGCAGTGGCTATGTTTCATGTTGCAGCTCTAAGTGAGCAATAAGGAAACGGGCTATTGCAAAACAAAAATAAAATTAAGAAAGAAACAGGAGGCCGATGTGCTAACTTTTAAATGGAGATGGATATTAGAGATTATTGCATTAACACCTCAGGTGCATTACCTATATCAGGAAACCACTCTATATTCCTGATAATGAGGGAGAATTATAGGACCTTCCCCCAAAAGACATCTGTATCACACTAGTAACAAGCATGCAGCTAATCCTGCCAGATCTGACAATGTCAGAAACACCTGATCTGCATACTTGTTCAGGGTCTATGACTAAATGTATTAGAGGCAGATGATCAGCAGAACAGCCAGGCAACTGGTATTGCCTAAAATGAAATAAATATGGCAGCCTTTACATAACTCACTACAGTTGTCCTTTAAAGAGACTCTGAAGCGAAAATAAATCTCGCTTCAGACCTCATAGTTAGCAGGGGCATGTGTGCTTCTGCTAAAACGCTGCTATCCCGCGGCTAAACGAGGGTCCCTTACCCCCCGAAATCCTATCCGTGCAGCCGGGGATCTCTTCCTGATTGAGGCAGGGCTAACCGCCGCAGCCCTGCCCCACACGCGTCTGTCAGCGCGTATCTCCGCCTCTCCCCCGCCCCTCTCAGTCTTCCTTCACTGAGAGGGGCGGGGGAGAGGCGGCGATGCGCCGCTGATAGACGCGACTAGAGGCAGGGCTGCAGCCGTTAGCCCTGCCTGAAGAGCAGCAAAATCTACAACCAATTTGGTCATTGATTTTGCTTGGGGGGGGTTGAAGGGACCCCCGTTTAGCCGCGGGATAGCTAACTATGAGCTCTGAACGAGAATTATTCTTGCTTCAGTGTCTCTTTAAAATTAAGTCACACACAATTATGGAAAAAGAAGGATTTAATTGTAATCCTGACAGGGCTGTGGAGTACAAAAATCTTCTGACTCAGACTCCTCACTCAGTTTATGAAACCACCGACTCGGACTCCAAGTACCCAAAATTGCTCCGACTCCGACTGATAACATCTGATCTCTTTTCTGCTTAAGATTACCAGAAAAGTTTTTTTTAGGTTTCATACTATTTAATGATCTTTTATAGGCACTGTAAATGAGAATGCAGACCTCTAACCAGAACAATGTGGACAGATCAATGTGGGTTTGCCCACAATGAGATAGGGTCGGTGTCTTGCATGTAAAATCCAAAATCTGTCCAAGGAAGGTATCGCACTTAACAGACCCGCATTGTTTATAAAGTAATATATCTAAATATTATTCCAAAAGAGCTTACAATCAGTCAATGGTCACAGTTATGTAACATAAGAACATAGGCTTTTTTTGTTACTAGAGGTACAGACTAACCAGCAAGCTCATGGTGACCCAGAACTCCAATGAGTTCTAGGTCACTATGAGCTTGCTGGTTAGTCTGTACCTCTCGGTGTTACAAGCCCTACACCATAGAGCCAAATTAATCCATGCCATGCACTGATGAGGATCAAACAATCCGAAACAGTCTGTATGCATGTTGGATTATTATGGCTCTGTACAAATTAACAAGCTGACACATCATTGCATTCCAGCGGTTCTGGAGGTGTGTTTAGCTTCTAAGGGTACAATGGTTAATTTGCATGTATTCAGCAATGATGCTCTGGGAGACATCTCAAGCTCACTCCAACCTGAATTATCGCAAATTCTTTCTGTTTTAGGAAAGCAAACTTTTGTTTTTGCTACTAGAGACAGACATTACAGCAACTGTCATTAAGGCCTCTTGCACAGTGCAACGTTAAAGTCGCACGTTAGAAAATGTTCCAACACAGGCTTATGCACAGCAATGCAAAGTCTGTGCGACATTCGCAGTGCACTTGTTGCGTTGTGTGTAACGTGTAGCAATATTTAGAAAGTGCTGCATGCTGTGCGTTTAGCAATAACTTTGCTGTGTTATGTGTGTTGCGCATGCTCAGTAATGTTTTTTTTTTTTAACGTAACGCATGTGCGGTTTTCATTCCATCAGTATGCGACGAAAACGGCGCACCAAGAGACAACGCAGTACAAAAAGAACGTCCAATTTTATAACCTACATACGCTGCATTAGGGGCGCGTTGTGCAACTTAAATGGCGCATCAAACGCACCGTCCCACTGTGAAAGAGGCCTAAAAGTGATCCCCTCCATTGAAGTCTTATTTTATTGCTGCCGCCTTTTGATCCTTATAAGCAATGAGGTTGGTGGGTCTGTGCAGATTCACACAGGGTCTAGTAAATTATATTTTTCTTGGACTTATTTTACAAACAACACTAAAACACTGAACCAAAATGTTTATAAAATATTTTGGCATCTCAAAATTGTTCTGGAAGGTGTGCTGGGGCTCCTGTATCACAGCCATTCCCCAACTCAGGTAAGAGGCCCTGCTGCTTGTATGCGTACAGACTCATGAGTGTAATGTTAAGACAGAGGATCAGCAGCTCCCCAAGACCCAAGCTGTAAGGCCCGGTTCACATTAGTGTTCGCTATCCGGATTTTCCGGATCTGATCCGGACCGCATACTGTACAAGTCTATGCGGACATAGCAATGTAAAGTCTATGCGGACGTTCACACGCGTCCGTTCCGTACAGTACGGAGCCGGATCGGATCCAGACTCTTTTCCAACATGCGCTATTTTTTGGGTCCGGATCTCCGGCCCACGCCCCCGGACCGGAGCCGGACCTGAGCCTGACAGCACCATCAGGAACACAGAAAACAATGGGGAACGGAAGGCACAGAACACACTGCCTACAAAAACCTGACGTTCTACCCCACTTCCTATGCGTATCCAAGCGGCCATTTCGGATGGGGACACATGGGCCAAGCATGTCTGGAGTGGAGCAGCAGTGACAGTCGTGCTGGAGCTGTTTGGCAGAATGTCGGAGGTGGAGGTGAGGCCTACAGCGGAGGAACCTGATTCTACAGGTGCACCAGGTGCACCTTCTGCTGACCCCAACATTTTTTTTTTAAATTTTGCTATTTTTTACCCACGGATCCGGATGCCAGCCTGATGCATGCCTGATACAAACGGACCGGATCCGGATCGGAACCGTACGGTTCTGATCAGGATCAGGTCAGGATCCGATCAGAATCCGGTCCGTTTATTTGCCAAAACGCAAGTGTGAACGGGGCCTCTGGGGAGAAGGCATCACTACTTTCCTTTTGTGTTTACTTCTGTATGTCTCATTGTATTTTAGAAATTCTGGTTTGTATTAAAGCTGCAGTTTCAGTTGACACTGCATCATGGATGCATGGTCTGTTTACAGTTCTCCCTGGAGTCAGCAGTGTCTCACAGGAAAACATGGTCCCCTCTTCCCTGAGCACAAAATACACAGGGGCTAGAAGACACAAACAAGTACTGATAGAGCAACCCATTTACTCAAAGATGTTCACCTGCCACAGTTATTACGTGCTGGAGATGATGAATGCACCATCAAATATATTAGTACACAGTTGGCAACATATAGTAAAAGGCATGGCGGCTTACTAGTGTGAAGGTTAAATGGAACCTAAACTGAAAAGGATATGGATTTTTCCTTTTGAAACAATACCAGTTGCCTGACTCTCCTGCTGATCTTATGTCTCTAATACTTTTAGCCACAGCCCCTCAACAAGCATGCAGATCAGGTGCTCTGACTGAAGTCAGACTGGATTTGCTGCATGCTTGTTTCAGGTGTGTGATTCAGCCACCACTGCAGCCAAAGAGATCAGCAGGACTGACAAGCAACTGGTATTGTTTAAAGGGAGACATCCATATCCCTCTCAGTTAAGGTTCCCTTTAAGGGCACTGCCTCTAACATAGGAGACCAGGGTTTGAATCTTAGCACTTCCTATTCAGTAAGCCAGTACCAATACAGTAAGGAGATATTGGGCAAGACCCCCCAAAGGGCTGGTTCACACTGCAAGAACATTACATTAGCAAGAGCTTTTCAAATCACTAGCACTTAGAAAGCACTGATAGTATAAACCAGCCCTAGCACTGCTGCTGCCTACTAAGCTCAAATGAGTCAGACGGGAGAAAAGCACTATACAAATGCTGGAGTTGCATTAGCATTAAAAAATAAATAAATTACATACGTGCACAAAATATATTTGCTTTTTTTTAAAAAAAATTTATATAGCGCCAACAGACACATAAGAAGCTAAAACTTCTGTATAATCAGGACATCTGGCAAAACAAATACATACATAGAGGATATGTGGTTTGAGAGGCTAGTGGGTTGGAGACATTAGCAAAGGAGACACAGGGGTTAGTGAATGAGGGAGCGATCCTCCAATGCTACAATATATATTGCATGAGCAGAGCTCTCCTCCACAGTGTGTCCAGTAGTGCTGTACATATGGCTAAATCCCACCTCTACACACAATTTACAAGGTGAGCTGTTGAAATCTGTATGATGTGAATCTCTGAAAGCCCTATGAAGTAGTACATGGCACAATGCCTTGGACTACACAAATCATTAATAAAAGTATATATTTTAAACAAACATGCACACAAATACATCCATACACAAACACACATGCACAAATCTCACATCATTCATAAAACAGGCTCATGTAATCCAAATACAAAGTATATGCACAAGAGGCATATAACCCTGACAGGGACATGTTATGCATATAAGCTCATGTGTTATATAAGCTTACATACACAACCAGCACCATTTCATAGAGCTGTAAGCCCAGAAGCAGGGAAATCTTAATGTCTTCAGTCATTCTTCATACGGTAACAATATAGCAAGCAAAGAACAGTGACAGGATATTCAGAGTTGGCTGCAGTCCCAAGGTGTGTCAGATATAAAGAGACATGACAGGGTCACAAAATGAACAGTGAACAGCAGTGTGTGAAGAGATGGCAGGACTGAGGTAACTAAAGAGGTTTTACAGTGAAAAGTAACAGAAATGCAGACATAGTTGTGCTTACCAGCTGTATAAGTGCTGACTCACTGCCTGCAGTCCCTGCTCTGCACACACACTGTACCCAGGCAGCTTGTCACAGCCGCTTCCCAGTCATGTGACCACAGTCACATCAGGAGGCTGTCCTAAGCTCTCAGGCATAGAGGAGGACTGAGCATCAGAAAGGGGCTTGTGTGCATGACAAACAAGCTCTGAATGCTGATCTCCTCCTTCTGCAGAATACCTTAAAGTGTCAGCGCTGCTGAATTCTATAACTAATTACCCAGGACAAAGCGTACAGGGAAGAAGACAGGCTTGGCTTTTGACAAATGAAGCAATCGTGAAGATGCAGGGCAACTGCATTTTTTGCTTTATTCAAAAGCTGAAATCTGATTGTTTTACACAAGGTTTTCCCCTATAGCCCTATCTTTCATAAGTCAATCCTTCTGCAAAAGTGTAATAAACAACATTAAAGGTTCTGTCCTACGACAAACTTAAGTGATTGTAATGGATTACATAATGAAAAATACACAGTGGTGTTTGGAAGTTTGTGGACCCTTTAAATGTTTGATATTTTTATAAGAAAGTAATCTCAATCATCTTGCATACCTGCACAGTGTCACCTCATGTCACTCTCCCCACCGCAAGGGTCATGTACATCTATGGAGACTTGTACATTTAACGTGATGCCGACACAAAGGCTGCATTGCATTACCACATGATCCGTGCCTACCGCAGATTATGCAGTAATGCAAGTCAATGGGCGTTGCAGTAAGTGTGCATAACAGGAGTGCGGTGAAACGTGGCACGCATGTCCGGCAAGGGAACTTCAGTGACATACTTCCTGCCCAGCAGGGAATATGTCACTAACCGGGGACAGTGCTATGCATATGTCGTCACACCGCGGCACATGGTGATATGCAGGCAGATTTCTCCACCGCTTCGCACCGCTAATATTAGGTGTAAAACCGGCCTAAAAATCAGATTTTTTTTTGTCTAGTCATATATTTACTTACAAAAATAAATTGGTAATAAATATATGCGATTTGATCCTTTGCAACTATCTAACATATGAAATAGGATTGTATATATGGATGATTAAAAATCCTGCCCAATTATTTTCAAGTCTTTTGTAACTGGTTTTGTACAATAGAAGTTAATGGTTTTTAAAGGACCACTATCACGAAAAATGGTAAAATTTTAAATGCGTGTAAACATATACAAAGTATTTTTCTTCCAGAGTAAAATGAGCCATACATTATTATATTACATCGGGGAAAAGTAACGTATGGCTCATTTTACTCTGGAAGAAAATTACTTCTTATTTGTATGTGTTTATATGTACTTTAAATTTTGCGATTTTCGCGATAGTAGTCCTTTAAATAATATTGTTTTATTTTTGGGTGACACAATGTGTAGATTAGCCCTCGTATTGTGCTATCTTTATTTAAAGGAATACTGTGGAAGAGTCGGGGGAAAAGGAGTTGAACACGGAGCTTTTAATGGTCCCCCGCAGACATGCTGTGCCTGCGCAGCCACTCACTAATGCTCCGGCTCAGCCTCCAATTCACTTCTGAAAACCACTGCGCCTGCGTTGCCATGTCCTCGCTCCCGCTGATGTGTACTGCGCAGGCACAGACCATACTGAGCTTGTGCTAAACACTCCTGGTGACCTCAGCGGGAGTGAGGACACGGCAACGCAGGCGCAGTTTTCAGACTTTAAAGTCTGAAATTCCAGAAGTGAACCGGAGGCAGGGCCGGAGCATCGGTGAGTGGCTGCACGGGCACAGGATGTCTGCAGGGGACCATTAGAAGCCCCGGGTAAGTTCAGCTCATTTTCCCCCGACGTCCTTTAACTGAATACACACAGCCCACAAAGCTAGAAAGGGTTGCAAGACCATCTCAGAAGTGTTAGCAATGCACCTTCATTTCTGCCATCAAAAAAAGGTGAATGTTTAATCAATTAAGGGTAATAAATATTTCATATCGCCAATCCAAAGAGAGTTGAGGCACTGTAGATTGCAATGCTTTGTACCTTTAATCACAGTGAACAGACATCTGAGTATGCGGTGGGGGTGAAGAGGGCCTGACATCAGTTTCGCTTTGACAAAAGCTTCCTCAGAGGCCAATAAGAAGTACCCAGGCCAGTGATGCCTGTGAGTTTCCAGTCAGGCAGGTGCAAAGCATTGCAATCTACAGTGCCTTAACTCTCTTTGTAATGGCGATAGGTCTTTATTTCTTTGAGAGCATGTGATTGTACTGTATGTACATGATCCGGTGTGGCCAGTTAGTTTCCAGCTAGCATCTAGAGCTAGTCTTCTCCACTCTCCTTGTAATATATATTTCATAACAATAAACGACACAATCTTTTCAAACTCTACCAGCTTTTTCTCTATGCCAGGCTTTCTCAACCTTTTTTGGGCCGAGGAACCCTTAAATTTTTTTTCAAATTTCAGGAAACCCCTGCATGAAAATGATGCAGAGAAACCGCCATTTTTCGCCAACTCACATAATAAATGCATTTATCACCCCTGGTATACAATGTAGCAATCACCCCCACACATAAATTGCACCAATCTACTACCAAAGCAAATGCAGTAATCATCTCACATAATAAATGCATTCATCACCCCTGTATACAATGTAGCAATCACTCCACAGGGACCCCAAGTAAAAGGTAACCATATATAGATGTTCTCAATATAGGTAGGCAGGAATATGGATCCCCAATATAGATAACTAGGCATAGATGTTCTCAGTATAGGTAGGCAGGAATATGGACCCACAATATAGGTAACCAGACACAGATGTTCTCAGTATAGGTAGGCAGGAATGCGGATCCCCAATATAGGTAACTAGGCACAGATGTTCTCAGTATCAGCTTGTGGGGAAAGTGACAACCAGCCCCTGGAGTGAAGCCTCAAGTTTCCCAAGATGTCAAGTGCACAGGGGACTCGGCTATCAGCCACCCTACACGCTGATATGCTGGCTACAGTGCATGCTGACAGGCTCAAACATACTCACCCAGTGACTGCCTCGATGTGTCTCCTCCTCACTGTCTCCTATTTGCTCGCCATCTCCTCCTCCACGTACGTCGACCAGTGACGCTGCTCTCTTCCGCATCACCGAAGGGCACGAAAACTGCCCTACAAGAGAGCGGCGTGATGCGCCACAGATTGAATCAATCCGCCAGTCGCATCAAGGGACTAATTTATCCCACGGAAGGAGGAAGCGGGACCAATCTGTCCCGCAGAAGAAGCAAAACGCCGCGGAACCCCTGAGGGGTTCTCACGGAACCCCAGGGTTCTGCGGAACCCTGGTTGAAAATGGCTGCTCTATGCAATACACAGTAGCTTTGTCTGCACAGTGTGGCAAACAATGTTAAAACAAACCCCCCCCCAAAAAAAAAGTTTTTTCAGGGCCATTTAGTTGCATAAAAAAAAAAAAACTAAATAAGGTCCTGCATGCTGCATTTTTTCAGCAAAGCCTCAGGTTTCTTTTGCACTGCAAATTGGAATTCGCGCAGCATGCAGGACAATTTTTAATAGCATTAAAAATTGTAATTAAAATTGCATGTAAAATCGCATTAAAATCAGAATCACATGTAGTGTAAAAGAGCCCTCAGGCCTCTTGCACACTACATGCAATTCTGATTTTTATACGATCCAATTTTTGATTCTAATTAAAAAACATAGCAGCATGCACTTTTTTTTTTTTTAAACTGAATAAAAAAAAAATCGGATATTATTAAAAAAAAATAATGGATTTGCATGTAGTGTTAAAGAGGCCTCAAAGATTTTTAATCTAGAAAGGTTTTTCCTTTAGGGCTGGTTCACACGGGCGTTTTTGTGGCGTTTAAAGCGGCGTTTCAGACGCTGCGTTTTTTGGGATCTACCGCCATCCCAAGTGAATGGGAGCGTTTAGAGCTGGCTTTCATGAAAGCCTGGCGGTAGATCCCGGCGTTGCATCTAGTCTCGAAAGCAACATATTGCTTTCAGAGGCGATAACGCCAGGAAACAATAGCAGAGACCAGAATTGCAAGCCTTGAACGCTTCCTAAAAGCCTTCAAAAGCTAGCGTCTAAACGCTGGCATTTAAACGCCGGCGTTTGAACGTGGCGCCAAGCGAGAGCTCGGCAGAAGCCTGTGTGAACCAGTCCTTACATTCAGCAGACTAGGACTTATTTTATCACATTTCCTGCAGTGCACATCTTTTAATGAAGCACACTGGGAACTGTTCCCCATCTGTAGCAAGATTTTGCGCCCTCTGTGGCTCATACTGAGTTTCTGTAAGTCTGTAGCCATTTTTTTGAACCATTTCAGCTATAGTTCTGTTTTGAGCTCACAAGGTCTTAGCAACAGCCTTCATTGCTACTGCAATTTCCCCGACTCTCTTAGAGGTAAGGTTATCTTTTGTCAGCAACCCTTTTTTTTGTATACCGCAATTTAACGGTCTAGCCCCACACAAATGTGTCTTAGTGCATCATTCTTTCCCTCTATGAAATCACAATGCTCTGCTAGACTGTCTGAAAAATCATAAATGGTCTCAATTGCTTGTTGGTTTTTTTTGTGAAATCCGAATCTTCCAGCTATGACTATTGGCTTCAGCAGTAGGTGCTCTTCCTCAATTTTTTAACTATTTTGTTTAACACTTTTGGTTGTCTGGTCTCTCCTCATTACTCTTAGGAAAACTGATATATTTTCCTGCATGGACATTATCTCAAGATATTGTTCAGGCCTCTTTACTTAAAGAAACCCTGAACTAATGCTCATGCTCAGAAAGATACTTGGCTAAAGAGAGGAAAGCCTCAGGATCCCATTGAGGCTTCCCTCGTGTTCTTTGGTCCCCGCACTGCAGAGCACGGACCCCTTGCACATCGGGGTTACAGTTGGCAATCTTTCAGATGGCTGCTTTCGCGAGGGGGAACAACAAAACACTAAGGCCCCGTTCACACTGCACGCGTTTCCAGCCGCGTTTTGGAAACGCGTGCAGGTGGCCGACACGCACGACATCAGACATTGCATAGAGTGCAATGTCTGATGTTCACACTGCATGCGTTCCGGACCTGTGCGGTCCGGGAACGCATGCTGCACGCATTTTTTGTAAAAACGCATGGCTGTCCCATTCACTTTTGTGTGATGGGATCAGCCACGCAACGCATACGAACGCGGATGGCGTGCGTTCGTACGCGTTGCGGTCTGCAGTCTGAACGGGGCCTTAGGACTCTTTCACATCAGAGCTTGCGTTGGAGAACGCTCAAAGCATACGTTTTGTTGTATGCGTTTTAATGCGTTTTAATATGCGTTGCACTGCAGTGAGTGTGCGTTTTTAATGCGTTTTCAATGCGTTACAGCACATAGGAAAACGCAGGTAATTTATTTTTCTTTTTAGTTTTCAACTTTCTACATTGTTCCTCCGTTGCATTCTGGGACTGATTGCCTGCGTTAACGGTTTAAAAACGCGCATAGTGTGCGTTTTACATTGACTAACATTGTAACGCATAAAGCTAGCGTCGGCCAAAAAACTGCGCCTGGGTGCAGTGTAACGCAACGCACAAAAATGCTGCGTTATATGTGAAAGCTAAAATGAAAGTCTATGGACTTTCATTTTACCTTGGGTAACGCAAACTTTACCCGTTGCGTTGCAACGCAGAAAATCTGCCCTAATGTGAAAGAGCCCTAAGGGCCCTTTCACACCAGAGGGATTTTTTTCGGCGTTTTAACGCCACGGCCGAAGTTGGCGTTTTGCTAGGTAAAAGAAAGTCCATAGACTTTAATTTTACCTTTCACATCTAACTCGGCGTTTTGGAGCGTTGCGTTTCAACGCTCCCAGGAGCTTTTTCAGGGCTGTTAACAGCCGAAGTTGGCTGTTGGCGTTTCAATGATAGTCAATGGAAACCGCCAACTTCAGCCTTTTCAAAGCCTTTTCAAAGCGTTTTACAGCTATCTTGTTCACTTATTTTTATAAAAGAAAAAAAAAAAAGGACGTTTTCATATGGGCTGTAAAACTCTTTCAAAAGGCTTTGAAAACGCTTTGAAAACGCTATGTATTGGCGTTAAGCAAAAGGCTGACTTTCAGCCTTTTCTACCGCAGCCTCTAGTGTGAAAGAGTTCACATTGGGGCAATTTGCCAGCGATCAGCAAAGTGCTGCTACAATGTATCCCTATTGATACATTTACACTGCAGCGGTTGCAATTTTGATTAATCGAAATGCGCTGCATGCAACGTTTTGGGGCGATTGCTCTGTGATTCTCGTTCTATTGAACGGAAATCACAAGCCCAAATTGTGCAGAATCGCGAGATTTTGCCCACAAATCGCAGTCGTGTAGCCGAACGCGATCGTGGGCAAAGGGACAAGTGTGAACCGGCCCTAAAAGAAGCCTTAATAGGATCCTGAGGATTTTTCTCTCAAGTTAAAGGAATACTGTAGGAGGGGGGGGAGAATGGTCCCGCCTCCGGTTCACTACTAGAATTTCAGACTATAAAGTCTGAAAACCACTGCGCCTGCATTGCCATGTCCTCGCTCCCGCTTATGTCAACAGGAGTGTACTGCACAGGCCTAGTATGGTCTGTGCCTGCGTAGTACGCTCCTGGTGACATCAGCGGGAGCGAGGACACGGCAATGCAGGCGCAGTGGTTTTCAGACTTTATAGTCTGAAATTCCAGAAGTGAACCGGAGGCGGAGCCAGAATATTGGTGAGTGGCTGCGCGGGCGACCATTAGAAGCCCCAGGTAAGTTCAACTCATTTTCTCCCCACCCCCCTACAGTGTCCCTTTAATTCTCTCTTTTTGTACCTAAGCTTTGGCTAGGTACACTTAAGTATTTTACAGAACAGTTATTTGTCTGTTTTCCAATCTATCTGTCTTGATGTACACATACAAGCATGAATTCCCCTGCTTAATTTGTACTTGTCTCACTGGTGAAAAGCAGCACAGTTGCCCAGTGGATTGTGCCCTCACTATGAAGTGCTAGGATCCCAGGTTCAGAAACATCTGGAGTCCAGCGCTGCGTAATATGTTGGCGCTTTATAAACACAATAAATAAATAATAATAACCCTACCATCTAGCCAGACAGTGCAAGGAGCTGAAGTATTTCTAGGTCCTTGGCTCCGATAAGTGTTCTGTCAACCCTCTATACCACATTTCAAGAACCACAGCCTTGCATTCACACCTCCACTATATAAGTAGGAGGCGAGACAACATGCGAAAATTTTAAATTAGCATCTCATAAAATAACATAGGAGCTGTTCACTCTACTTAGCAATGAGCGGAGAACGGACAAAAAAAAAAAAAAAATGTATATTCTCTACTCTAGTGGGAACAGAGCCTGAAAAGGCACAGCACAAGAGCCACTATCTGGGGGAACTGCACAAGGACCAATATAAAAGCCTCACAGCACATGGTCCACTAAAAAGGACAGTATACATGAAGTCATTATGGAGGGAACAACTATTGGGGGCACTATAATGGAGGCAACTAAAAGTCAAACACATCACATAGGATTATAATAGGGGCAGCATAACAATGGGAATCTAGTGGAAACGAAACATGGGAATATTTCAATGAAAATATTGTTTAACCACACCCAATATTGAGAGAATACCTCCTATATAGTAAAATGTCCTATTACATTCCAATGTATCCTCTTTTTACTTATTTTTACCATTAAAAATGTTTGATTATTGTTAAAAGTTCAAAGCAGAAAAGTATACAATACAATATATAGCTTTATTTCAAAGTCCAACATCATCATCATACCTTATACCCAAAACATAATATAATGTTACAATACAGGGGATAAATGGCTGAATCCAATTTGTCATTTTTTTTGTATATCAGCACATCTTATTTTAAAACTGGAATAAGTATAAACTGAGACATGGTATATATTTTTCCTTTAAAATCCATGAAAAATAAAATAAATTTGCACAGCACCAGCTCTTTCAAAAATGATTATTATTATTATTTTTGAAATTAACCACTTGCGGACCAGGCGTACGAGAGAGAACGGCGCCGGAGACTTGGGCGCAGGACACAGCCAGTATAGGGCTGATCCTGCTGCCGCACAAGTCCGGGCCGTGTTAATTACTATTCCCCCTCCAGGCCGACATGGATAGCGGGGGAATGAAATAATTCGGCTTCCAGCAATTGCTGGAATCCGAATTATTGTTTTAAAAGCAACTTCAGGTCCGTCTTCTGACGGCGCTGAAGTTACTCCCTGTGCCTGCGATAGCCGTAGTTCCTATTACGGCCTATGGTGGCGCCGGCTGCGCCCAAGTCTCCTGCGCTGCTGCGCCCAAGTCTCCAGCGCTGGATTTACCGTGTTCGCGGACCAGGTGCGTTGAATCAACGTCCAGCAGGAGGTACTACTGTTCTGACCGGACGTTGATTCAACGGCCGCGCTAACAAACCGTCCCGACACGATCGTGCGCACCCAGAGGGGGAGATTAAGCTGTCATATATCCCCCGAGTGATCAGCAGCCATTGCGTATGGCTGCTGATCACTACGATAGCCGGCGGATCGTAGTGATCACTTTGACAGCAGCGGCGGCGGGGGGGAAGGAAGAGGATCCACTCACCTCCCTGCTGTTCCAGCGACGATCGGCACTCCCCTCTGCTCTGGCCGGCATCTCTGCTCCGTCTGACGTCAGCGCCGGGTCCCGGCTTGATGACGTCATCAAGCCACGAACAGGACCTGAGCGTCATTTGGAGCAGAGATGCCGGCTGGAGAAGAGGTGGCTACTGCGGCTCATCACTGGAGCCTGGAATGTGAGTGAAAGCTGCCAGCTACAGGGGGGACACCTGCCTCCATAGGGGACACCATGCCCAGCCAGCCACAGAAGGGATCCGGCCGCCCGGACCCCCCAAACGCGCCCCCCCTCCATGCAAATTGCCCTGGTCCTTAAGGGGGTAGGCTGCCGGTCCCAAAGTGGTTAATTAAGTTTTCAAAATACAATAAAGGCTTATGACCATAAACATGCAATATCAACATAGGCTGTGCTGATGCCGCATGTTTTTGCTAATAAGCCTATGGGATTGTTACATGACTGCATAGAATAGTTTGTTTTAGACTCCACAATAAAGGAGGCGTAAGCTGCATTCAGTGGTGCTGTACAGACACATGACTCTGGTATACCAGAGTGATGCATACTATCGCGACAGAAGGGAAGAGGAGGGGTAACAGCATGGCACACAATAGAGTGACTTTCAGCAGGTGCGGTAAGGAAAGGTACTATGCATATGGTCGTCACTTTTGCTTACACACTATGGCCTCGATTCATCAT